>NW_026943825.1:15985027-16102527 GCF_035594765.1 Anolis carolinensis | reverse complement strand
TAATAGCAAGATAGATAAATCCATAGATAGATATGTATAGATATGTATGTATCCAGCCCAAGCGCCGTCCACCATAATAGAGCCGGCGACAACAAGTCACATATCGTCAACGTATTGCAGTCCATGTACGTTGCTATCTCTCCAAATCCGCCCATGATATCTGTCTTGCAGGCCTTGCAAGCCGGAAAAAAAAAAAAAGGCCAAAGGAGCATTGGGTTGCCTCTGCAAAACCCTTGTTAGCAAACTTGAATAGCTTCTTCCTCCCACCCTGGATATCGTTCCGCAGAGGGAGCCTCCAGGCAACAACAGCCAGGCTACCTCTATGCAGAGACCCTCACTGATGTACTTAGTACTAATCATGCGTGCGCATGGCAACATCCACACTTGCCTCACACAGACAAGGGTTCTTCCTCCCGCCTTGGATGTCATTCCACAGAGGGTGCCTCCAGGCAACAACAGCCAGGCTACCTCTATGCAGAGACCCTCACTGATGGACTTCGCAAGGCTACTCAGTACTAATCAAGCTTGTGTGTGGAAACATCCACACTTGCTTCACACAGACAAGGGTTCTTTCTCCCGCCTTGGATGTCATTCCACAGAGGGTGCCTCCAGGAAACAACATCCAGGCCACCTCTGTGCAAATACTCTCCCTGATTGACTTTGCAAACTTTCATGGCTACTCAGTGCTACTCAAGGTTGCTAATGGCAACATTCACACATAATTACACAGAGGGTGCCTCCAGGCAGCAAGAGCCAGGCCACCTCTATGCAGATGCCTTCACTGATTGACTTTGCAAACTTCATGGCTGCTCAATGCTACTCAAGCTCGGTCATGGCAACACCCACACTTGCTTCACACAGACAGGGTTCTTTCTCCCGCCTTGGATGTCATTCCACAGAGGGTGCCTCCAGGCAACAACAGCCAGGCTACCTCGCTGATGGACTTCACAAGGCTACTCAGTACTAATCAAGCTTGTGCATGGCAACACCCACATTTGCTTCACACAGACAAAGGTTCCTTCTCCCGCCTTGGATGTCATTCCACAGAGGGTGCCTCCAGGCAAGAACAGCCAGGCTACCTCTATGCAGAGACCCTCACCGATGGACTTCGCAAGGCTACTCAGTACTAATCAAGCTTGCGCATGGCAACATCCACAGTGTGCATATACATATATATATATATATATATACACACACACACACTTGAACTTCTGAAGATGCCTTTTGCCACAGGTGCAGGCGAAACGTCAGGAGAGAATGCTACTTCAACGTGGCCTGGAAAAACCCACAGCAAACCAATGGCTCCCTTTTGGCTTTTGCCCTTTGTTGCGCCGCACCCATGGCTGGCTTTTGGGCGCTCCTCCTTGCGCAATAAGGCGTGTGTGCAACATCATATATATATATATATATATATATTTCCAAGGCTTTTGCTGGCCACGGATCCGGCTCTTGGGCAAACCCCTTTTGCGGCTTGGCTTCCTCTTTTTCCTTCTTTCTCTTTCTGTTGACATTCTTTCCAATAATAATAATAATAATAATAATAATAATCTGCCTAAATAATAATATATCTACCTAGAAGATCAGGGGGCAGAGGACTCTTACAAGTCAAACAAGCAGTCAAAGAAGAACAACATGCCTTGGCAGAATATGTCAAGCAAAGTGAAGAACCTGCTTTGAGTGAAGTCAGAAATCGGAAACTCCTCAAAGCACAGCAGACAAAGAGTCAGTACAAGAAAACCGCACTCCAAACTAGAGCAGAATCAGTACAAGAAAACCTCACTACAAACTAGAGCAGAATCAGTACAAGAAAACCACACTACAAACTAGAGCAG
This sequence comes from Anolis carolinensis, assembly GCF_035594765.1. NCBI lineage: Eukaryota > Metazoa > Chordata > Lepidosauria > Squamata > Anolidae > Anolis > Anolis carolinensis. The sequence goes on along the minus strand of NW_026943825.1, from coordinate 16,100,695 downwards.
AATCAGTACAAGAAAACCACACTACAAACTAGAGCAGAATCAGTACAAGAAAACCACACTACAAACTAGAGCAGAATCAGTACAAGAAAACCTCACTACAAACTAGAGCAGAATCAGTACAAGAAAACCACACTACAAACTAGAGCAGAATCAGTACAAGAAAACCTCACTACAAACTAGAGCAGAATCAGTACAAGAAAACCGCACTATAAACTAGAGCAGAATCAGTACAAGAAAACCACACTACAAACTAGAGCAGAATCAGTACAAGAAAACCTCACTACAAACTAGAGCAGAATCAGTACAAGAAAACCTCACTACAAACTAGAGCAGAATCAGTACAAGAAAACCACACTACAAACTAGAGCAGAATCAGTACAAGAAAACCGCACTATAAACTAGAGCAGAATCAGTACAAGAAAACCACACTACAAACTAGAGCAGAATCAGTACAAGAAAACCGCACTATAAACTAGAGCAGAATCAGTACAAGAAAACCACACTACAAACTAGAGCAGAATCAGTACAAGAAAACCGCACTATAAACTAGAGCAGAATCAGTACAAGAAAACCGCACTACAAACTAGAGCAGAATCAGTACAAGAAAATCGCACTACAAACTAGAGCAGAATCAGTACAAGAAAACCGCACCACAAACTAGAGCAGAATCAGTACAAGAAAACCGCACCACAAACTAGAGCTGACAGCTGGCACAACAAAACATTGTATGGAAAGTTCCTTCACTAAATTGAAGGAAAAGCTGACACGGAGAAGACCTGGCTGTGGCTCACAAATGGGACCCTGAAGAAGGAGACAGAAGGCCTGATCCTTGCAGCCCAGGAGCAAGACATCAGGACAAAGGCCATTCAGGCCAAGATCGAAAAATCAGCTGATGACCCAAAATGCAGACTGTGCAAGGAAACCGACGAAACCATGGATCATATCCTCAGCTGCTGTAAGAAAATTGCACAGACAGACTACAAACAGAGGCACAACTATGTGGCCCAAATGATCCATTGGAACTTATGCCTCAAGTATCACCTCCCTGCAGTTAAGAACTGGTGGGATCACAAACCTGCAAAAGTCTTGGAAAATGAGCACGCAAAAATACTGTGGGACTTCCGGATCCAGACTGACAAAGTTCTGGAACACAACACACCAGACATCACAGTTGTGGAAAAGAAAAAGGTTTGGATCATTGATGTCGCCATCCCAGGTGACAGTCGCATAGATGAAAAACAACAGGAAAAACTCAGCCGCTCTCAGGACCTCAAGATTGAACTGCAAAGACTCTGGCAGAAACCAGTGCAGGTGGTCCCGGTGGTGATGGGCACACTGGGTGCCGTGCCAAAAGATCTCAGCCGGCATTTGGAAACAATAGACATTGACAAAATTATGATCTGCCAACTGCAAAAGGCCACCTGACTGGGATCTGCACGCATCATCCAAAAATACATCACACAGTCCTAGGCACTTGGGAAGTGTTCGACTTGTGATTTTGTGATATGAAATCCAGCATATCTATCTTGTTTGCTGTATCATAATAAAATAATAAATACAGGAAAATAATACATATAATAAATAGAGTAGAATAATAAATGTAATAATAATAAGATCAGATTGAAATAATAAATGTATTAATAATCATAATAAAAATAGAGTAAAATAAATGTAATTGTAGCCACAATAGAGTACAATAATAAATGTAATAATAATAATAATAAATACAGGAAAATAATACATATAATAGATAGATTAGAATAATAGATGTAATAATAATAAGATCAGATTGAAATAATAAATGTATTAATAATAAAAATAAAAATAGAGTAAAATAAATGTAATAGTAGCAACAATAATAGAGTACAATAATAAATGTAATAATAATAGAGTAAAATAATAAATGTAATAATACCAAATGTAATTGTAGCCACAATAGAGTACAATAATAAATGTAATAATAATAATAATAATAATAAATACTGGAAAATAATACATATAATAAATAGAGTAGAATAATAAATGTAATAATAATAAGATCAGATTGAAATAATAAATGTATTAATAATCATAATAAAAATAGAGTAAAATAAATGTAATTGTAGCCACAATAGAGTACAATAATAAATGTAATAATAATAATAATAATAAATACAGGAAAATAATACATATAATAAATAGAGTAGAATAATAAATGTAATAATAATAAGATCAGATTGAAATAATAAATGTATTAATAATAAAAATAAAAATAGAGTAAAATAAATGTAATAGTAGCAACAATAATAGAGTACAATAATAAATGTAATAATAATAGAGTAAAATAATAAATGTAATAATACCAATAATAATAGAGAAAAATAATAAATGTACCCTATATTCTCGAGTATAAGCTGACCCAAATATAAGCCCACCAGGGCCCTCACCCGAGTATAAGCCGAGGAGGGTTTTTTCAGTCTTAAAAAAAGGGCTGAAAAACTAGGCTTATTCTCGAGTATATACAGTATATAGAAACCTCTGAGGATGCCTGCCATAGATGTGGGCGAAACGTCAGGAGAGAATGCTGCTGGAACCCTATATAGTGCAATGTTTCTGTTTAAAAGTGTAAGTGAATCAATATAACGAAGCCTTCCTCTCCTGTTTCGAATCTCGAAATGTATAGATATTATTGGTAGGAAATCGAATGCTTTACGTTTCGGTTTTGTCATTTTCCTCCCTTTTTTACGAAGTTTTCCTGTTTTTATTGCCTCGGTTTGCCAAGAAATAGACATTTTTCCAGGCCGAGGACAATTTCCGTGCAGAAATTGTTACAAATCTATTCTGTGCACAATTTTGCACAGAAAACGGCGTGGAAATAATGCGTTTACGCGCCGGGCGAATATCCTGTTTTCGGTGAAGGAAATGCTGATTTTTTTGCTGCGTGCAAAGTTTTGCAGCCCCGGCGTTTAGAACACTCTCGTAAGGTTTGATTTTTCCAATGCGTTTCTATTTTATTTTGGATGTATTTGTTTCTAAGGATTTATTATTATAATACTGAAGCAGCTGTTTGTTAGGGCAGATCTTCCTGTGGGATATTCCAGTAATATTATATATTATTATTATAATATATAATATAATATACATTATATAATAATGTTTAATATAATAACATTATTGTTATTATTTCTGGTTGAGATAGGCATCGGTTTCCATTGCAAATTATTATTATTATTATTATTATTATTATTATTATTATTATTATTGTTGTTATTGTTGGTTGAGTTAGGCATGGGTTTCCATTGCAAATTATTATTATTATTATTTCTTGGGCATGGGTCTCCACAGCAAATTACTATTGCAGGTATTATTATTATTATTATTATTATTTTTTTTTTTAATGATTGAGTCAGGCATGGGTTTCCATTGCAAATTATTATTATTATTATTATTATTGTTGTTGTTGTTGTTGGTTGAGTTAGGCTTCAGTTTCCATTGCAAATTATTATTATTATTATTATTATTGTTATTATTGGTTGAGTTAGGCATGGGTTTCCATTGCAAATTATTATTATTATTTCTTGGGCATGGGTCTCCACAGCAAATTACTATTGCAGGTATTATTATTATTATTATTATTATTATTATTATTATTATTATTAATGATTGAGTCAGGCATTGGTTTCCATTCCAAATTATTATTATTATTATTATTATTATTATTGTTGTTGTTGTTGTTGTTGGTTGAGTTAGGCTTCAGTTTGCATTGCAAATTATTATTATTATTATTATTATTATTGTTATTATTGGTTGAGTTAGGCATGGGTTTCCATTGCAAATTGTTGTTGTTGTTGTTGTTGTTGTTGGTTGCGTTAGGCATTGGTTTCCATTGCAAATTATTATTTTTATTGTTATTGTTATTGTTGGTTGAGTTAGGCATGGGTTTCCATTGCAAATTATTATTTTTATTAGTTTGTTATTATTGGTTGAGTTAGGCTTGAGTTTCCATTCCAAGTTATTATAATTATTATTTCTTAGGCATGGGTCTCCATAGCAAATAATAATAATAATATCTATCTTGTTTGCTGTGTCATAATAATAATAATAATAATAATAATAATAATAATCCATAAACTTGCAAATGGGGTTGTGATCAGTGGTGTTCCTGCTCTGAAGTTGGCAGCAGGTTTCTGGCCTTTGTTCTGCATCTGTTCCACCGTGTAGACGCACCCTTGGCCCGGCTGCAAGCGTGGGGTTCCTTGCAGGGAGAAGTCCCTTTTGCAACCGATGCCATGGTTCAGGACCAAGGGCCACGTTTCCCGGGTTCCGTGGGCGTTTTCTGACATGTGTCATTGCGCAGAGGGTTTTGCAAAAGAAGAGACAGCAGCACATTCGGGGTAAGCGAGGGCTCCTTTTTCGCCCCTTTTGCAATGAGTCTAGAACCCGTTACCATTCCATTACACTCCTCAATGGAGTGTAGAACCCGTGCCTGGTTGCTTCGGAGGAGAAAGGCTCCCATCCAACCTCCAAAATTATTATTATTATTATTATTATTATTATTATTATTATTATTATTATTATTATTATTATTATGACACAGCAAACAAGATAGATATGCTGGATTTCATATCACAAAACCACAAGTCGGACACTTCCCAAGTGTCTAGGACTGTGTGATGTATATTATTATTATTATTATTATTATTATTATTATTATTATTATTATTATTATTTTATTATGACACAGCAAACAAGACAGATATGCTGGATTTCATATCACAAAGCCACAAGTCGGACACTTCCCAAGTGTCTAGGACTATGTGATATTATTATTATTATTATTATTATTATTATTATTATTATTATTATTATTTTATTGTATGACACAGCAAACAAGATAGATATGCTGGATTTTGTGTCACAAAATCCCAAGTCGAACCCTTCCCAAGTGTCTAGGACTGTGTGATGTATTTTTGGATCCCAGTTGGGTGGCCTTTTGCAGCTGGCAGATCGTAAATTTGTCAATGTCTATTGTTTCCAAATGCCGGCTGAGATCTTTTGCCACAGCACCCAGTGTGCCCATCACCACCGGGACCACCTGTACTGGTTTCTGCCAGAGTCTTTGAAGTTCAGTCTTGAGGTCCTGATAGCGGCTGAGTTTTTCTTGTTGTTTTTCGTCAATGCGACTGTCACCTGGGATGGCGACATCAATGATCCAAACCTTTCTCTTTTCCACAACTGTGATGTCTGGTGTGTTGTGTTCCAGACACACCAGTCTGGATTCGGAAGTCCCACAGTCTCTTTGCGTGCTCATTTTCCAAGACTTTTGCTGGTTTGTGATCCCACCAGTTCTTTGCTGCTGGCAGGTGGGACTTGAGGCATAAGTTCCAATGAATCATTTGGGCCACATAGTTGTGCCTCTGTTTGTAGTCTGTCTGTGCGATTTTCTTACAGCAGCTGAGGATATGATCCATGGTTTTGTCGGTTTCCTTGCACAGTCTGCATTTTGGGTCAGCAGCTGATTTTTCGATCTTGGCCTGAATTGCCTTTGTCCTGATGTCTTGCTCCTGGGCTGCAAGGATCAGGCCTTCTGTCTCCTTCTTCAGGGTCCCATTCGTGAGCCAGAGCCAGGTCTTCTCCTTCTCAGCTTTTCCTTCAATTTTGTCAAGGAACTTTCCATGCAGTGTTTTGTTGTGCCAGTTGTCAGCTCTAGTTTGTAGTGCGGTTTTCTTGTACTGGTTTTTTGTCTGCTGTGCTTTGAGGAGTTTCTGATTTTTTGACTTCAATCAAAGCAGGTTCTTCACTTTGCTTTCCATCTTCTGCCAGGGCATGTTCTTCTTTGACTGCTTGTTTTCCTTGTAAGAGTCCTCTGCCCCCTGATCTTCTAGGCAGATAGAGCCGGTCAAAATACTGTGAGGGTGCAGTGAATGATGAATGGTCATGGGTTTTCTTGTTTTTCTGTCCAAATTGTCCAGTTCCATCTGTGTCCAGTTTATGATGCCAGCAGTATATCTTATGACAGGTATGGCCCAGGTGTTTATGGCCTTGATGAAGCAAGCTCCACTGAGCTTGCTTTGGAGAATTTTTCTGACCCTTTGTGTGTATTCTTTGCTGACTACAGTTTTCACATGTTCATGCTTGATGTTGTTCAACTGTAATATGCCCAGATATTTCTAGGCCTCTGGCTGGTGACACTTTATTGTTTGGCCATGAGGCATATTTATGCCTTCACTTTCAATGATTTTTCCCTTCTTCAATGCCACTGTCGAACATTTGTCCAAACCAAACTCCATGCTGATATCAGTGCTAAAAATTCGGACAGTGTTAGTCAGAGACTGGATTTCAGTTTCCGTTTTCCCATACAGCTTCAGGTCATCCATGTACATCAGATGTGAAATTTTGTGAGATTTCTTAGATGTTTGATAGCCAAGATTTGTTTTTTGTAAGATTGTTGACAGAGGGATTATTATTATTATTATTATTATTATTATTATTATTATTATTATTATTTTATGACACAGCAAACAAGATAGATATGCTGGATTTCGTATCACAAAATCACAAGTCAAACACTTCCCAAGTGTCTAGGACTGTGTGATTTATTATTATTATTATCATCAGATGTGAAATTTTGTGAGATTTCTTAGATGTTTGATAGCCGAGATTTGTTTTTTGTAAGATTGTTGACAGAGGGATTATTATTATTATTATTATTATTATTATTATTATTCCCCCCATATTTGCAAGACTTCTTGCAACTGTTTGGAATCTCCCGTATTTTTGCAGGCAGTTTTGCAAAATGTGCTGGGGATGCATTTTGCATTGGCATTGCTTTTTAGGCTTTAGAAACCAGCTTTCCGAAATGCAAACCGAAGCGTTGCAATGGCAGATTTGCTCGGGATGCGTTGGCATTTGCATTGACTTTTTGCGGACTCCCAAACCAGCTTTGCGAGCGCAAGCCTCCCTTGCCAAAGGAATATTACTAAATCCAAACCAAGGCTCTCGTCCTCAGTGTTTGTGGAGTTTGGTCCCACGTTTTCGGTCCATTATTAGGGTTTTTCCGTCGCCTCGGAAAGAGACCCATGACGCCCGAAGCGCCTGCAAAAAAAAACAATATAGAAAAGGACGCTTTGTCTGCTTTCGTTTGTCAACAACACAAAACCTAAAGATCAAAATAGCTTTGTGTCAGAGTCGTCTTCAAAGGGTGTTAGTGATGGAACAAATGCGTGGAACAGATCAAATTGAGCGATTAAATCTGGCAATAGGTTTGAGATGGAGAATAAAATACAGGTGCAGGTGAACTATACATCCCAGGACTTACAACTCCTATAAATCACAGTAAAGTCCCCCCAAACCTCTCTAGTACGTTCAGTTGATGATCCATTCCTCTGTTTGCTGTGTGACATGGAAAATAATAGGAAAGGGTTAAGGGAGAGGCAGTGGGCGGGGTTATGCAAATTCCATACCACTGGGGTGTCTGTGCTGGAGGAAAAATAGAACATCTAGGATGAAATTGTCCCTGTAGGAAAACCTTGAATTGCATGGTGGGAAGTGTGGTGTCTGTGGAGGACACTGGCAGGGCTCTTGGACATTTTTACAGCACTCACTGGGATGTCTGTGGTGGAGGAAATACATGGAATCTAGGAGGAAATTGTCCCCGTAGGAAAGCCTTGACTTGGGTGGTGGGAAGTGTGGTGTTCGTGGGGGACATTGGCAGGGCTCTTGGACATTTTGACAGCACTCACTGGGATGTCTGTGGTGGAGGAAATACATGGAATCTAGGATGAAATTGTCCCTGTAGGAAAGCCTTGACTTGGGTGGTGGGAAGTGTGGTGTTCGTGGGGGACGTTGGCAGGGCTCTTGGACATTTTGACAGCACTCACTGGGATGTCTGTGGTGGAGGAAATACATGGAATCTAGGATGAAATTGTCCCTGTAGGAAAGCCTTGACTTGGGTGGTGGGAAGTGTGGTGTTCGTGGGGGACGTTGGCAGGGCTCTTGGACATTTTTACAGCACTCACTGGGATGTCTGTGGTGGAGGAAATACATGGAATTAGGATGAAATTGTCCCCTTCCCAGTGTGGTGTCTGTAGAGGACATTGGCAGGGCTCTTGGACATCTTCATGGTGCTCACCATAACCTGCAATGTCACTGGAAGGAGAGGCATTGGTGTCTCCTGTGTAGTAGGAACTATAGTAAGAAACACTGGGGTGTCGGTGGTGGAGGAAACACAGAAAATCTAGGATGAAATTGTCCCCTTTAATATGGGTGGTGGACAGGGTGGTGTCTGCGGAGGACACTGGCAGGGCTCTTGGACATGTTCACAGTGCTCTCTATAACTGGGATGTCCACCACAGACACCCCAGTGTTTATAGCTCCCACTGCTCAATGACATGGCAGGTTATGGTGAGCACCCTGAACATGTCCAAGAGCCCTGCCAATGTCCTCCACAGACACCACATTGGGAAGGGGCCATGAACATCTAACTGGGATGTCTGTGGTGGAGGAAAAACAGAAAATCTAGGATGAAATTGTCCCTTTCCCAGTGTGGTGTCTGTGGAGGACACTGGCAGGGCTCTTGGACATGTTCATGGCACTCGCCCTAACTTTCCATGTCATTGGAAGGAGAGCCATTGGTGTCTCCTGAGCAGTGGGAACTATAAACTTTCCATGCAATGTTTTGCTGTGCCAGCTGTCAGCTCTACTTTGTAGTGCGGTTTTCTTGTACTGGTTTTTGGTCTGCTGTGCTTTGAGGATTTTCTGATTTTTGACTTCAATTTTTATTTTTATTATTATTATTATTATTATTATTGTTATTATTATTATTACGAATGGGACCCTGAAGAAGGAGAGCCAGAGCCAGGTCTTCTCCTGATCAGCTTTTCCTTCAATTTTGTCAAGGAACTTTCCATGCAGTGTTTTGTTGTGCCAGCTGTCAGCTCTAGTTTGTAGTGCGGTTTTCTTGTACTGGTTTTTTTGTCTGCTGTGCTTTGAGGAGTTTCTAATTTTTGACTTCAATTTTTTTTATTATTATTATTTTATTGTATGACACAGCAAACAAGATAGACATTATTATTATTATTGTGATTATTATTATTATTATTATTATTATTATTATTATTATTACGAATGGGACCCTGAAGAAGGAGACAGGCCTTCTGTCTCCTTCTTCAGGGTCCCATTCGTGAGCCAGAGCCAGGTCTTCTCCTTGTCAGCTTTTCCTTCAATTTTGTCAAGGAACTTCCCATGCAATGTTTTGTTGTGCCAGCTCTCAGCTCTAGTTTGTAGTGCGGTTTTCTTGTACTCGTTTTTGGTCTGCTGTGCTTTGAGGAGTTTCTGATTTTTGACTTCAATCAAAAATTGGGGTGTCTGTGGTGGAGGAAACACAGAAAATCTACGATTCAGTTGTGGGAGGTGGAGATGTTTGTGGAAATGCCGTCGGCTGAGTCTGATACTAATACTAATGATTGTTGTCCCTGTTGTAACCTGCTTGGGCAGGACGACTCCCTCTCGCATGCCGTTCCCACCCTTCGCTAGGCTGGCACCCCTTCTTTCTTTCCTTCTTTCCTTCTTTCTTTCCTCCTTGCAACAGAGGGATTTATGGCAGGAAGAGAGCACACCGCGTTCCCAAGCCAGGCTGCCTGCATTCAATCTCTCCCGACAGATGGCCATCCACCCTCTAATTAAAGACTTCCAAGGGATAGGGAGAGATGATAGAACAGAATGGAATGGAATGGAATAGAATAGATACATAGATAGATAGATAGATAGATAGATAGATAGATAGATAGATGATATAATAGACTTAAGAGAGGCCTACCTCCAGGCCGCAATAGATAGATAGATAGACAGAAAGATATAATAGGTAGAATTGATAGATAAAATAGAGATGATAAAATATATAGATCAAATAGATAGACAGATGATGGTTTAGATATAATAGATAGATGATAAAATATAGATAGATAGATAGATTAGAATAGATCTAAGAGAGGCCTATCTCCAGGTCGCGATAGATAGATAGATAGATAGATAGATAGATAGATAGATAGATAGTATATAATAATATATAATATAATAATAATTTATACAGTAGAGTCTCACTTATCCAACATAAACGGGCTGGCAGAACGTTGGATAAGCGAATATGTTGGATAATAAGGAAGGATCAAGGAAAGTCTATTAAACATCAAATTAGGTTATGATTTTACAAATGAAGCACCAAAACATGATGTTATACAACAAATTGGACAAAAAAAGTAGTTCAATACGCAGTAATGTTATGTTGTAATTACTGTATTTACGAATTTAGCACCAAAATATCACAATGTATTGAAAACATTGACTACAAAAATGTGTTGGATAATCCAGAATGTTGGATAAGCAAGTGTTGGATAAGTGAGACTCTACTGTATATCTGTCTGAGAACCCAAGAGTTGGAAGGGACTCCATTGGGCATCTAGTCCACCCAGGTATACATATAATAGATCAGGGGTCCCCAAACTAAGGCCCGGGGGCCGGATGTGGCCCATCGAAGCCATTTATCCGGCCCCCACGGCACAAGGGCAAAAGGGGGTTGGGCGAAATGACCCAAGGGGTCTCTTCTTCTCTTACAACCATTATTATTATTATTATTATTATTATTATTATTATTATTATTATTATTATTATTTGAAACAAAACAAGATGAGTACACAGCAGACACTCTGATGGCTATTGTACTGGATCCCACGTCGGACCCTTCCCAAGCGTCTAGGACTGTGTGATGTATCGGCAAATAATGTGCGCAGGTCCCAGTAAGGTGGCCTTCTGCAGCTGGCAGATGGTAATTTTGTCAGCACCGATTGTGTTTAAGTGCAGGCCAAGGTCTTTAGGCTCTGCACCCAGTGTGCCGATCACCACTGGGACCACCTTGACTGGCTTGTGCCAGAGTCTTTGTAATGCGATCTTTAAATCCTCATATCGTGTCAGCTTTTCCAGTTGTTTCTCCTCAATCCTGCTGCCACCTGGGATTGCAACATTGACAATCCATACTTTGTCTTTTAACACAATCGTGAGGTCAGGAGTATTGTGTTCCAAAACCCTGTATTATGATTATTATGATTATGATTATTATTAACATTGAGTCTGGGTGGCCATCTGTCAGGGGTGCTTTGCTTGTGCTTTTGGTGCACAAAGGAAAAAGGGGATTGGACTCAATGGCCCAAAGGGTCTCTTCCAATCCTCTATTGTTGTTGTTGTTGTTATTATTATTATTATTATTAATTGCTCAGTGGCCAACTATAGTCCGGCCCTCCAACAGTCCGAAGGATCGTGAACTGCCCCCTGTTTAAAAAGTTTGGGGACCCCTGTAATAGATAGATAGATAGATAGATAGATAGATAGATAGATAGATAGATAGATAGATAGACTATATTCTATTATATATCTGTCACAGAACCTTAGAGTTGGAAGGGACCCCCAGAGGGCATTTAGTCCAGCCAATGTTATGATAGATAGATAGATAGATAGATAGATAGATAGATAGATAGATAGATAGATAGATAGATAGATAGATATGCTATGAGATATATCTATCACAGAGCCCTAGAGTTGGAAGGGGCCCCCAGAGGCCATCCAATCCAGCCCTCTTCTGCCCTCGCCAGGCTCCGAGAGCGCAGGTGTGCCTGTCCTCACCTGGAGGAGAGCGGGGCCACCCGAGGTCACTCCACCCAGGTGGTATTAAGCCATCAGGCCCCTTTGGGTTGACCAGCCCTGACAAAACCCCCGTCGGATTAGGAAGGGATTAGGAGCGGAGGGATGGGATTAGCCGGGAGGAGGAGGAGGAGGAGGAGGCCACGGCGCAAGGGACGGCGCACGGCCAAGTTCGGTCCAGAGGGGCCCAGCGGGTGGAGAGATGGGGACCCCAAAGGCCATCCAGATCAACCCCCTTCTGCCATAATAGATGGATAGATAGATAAATAGATAGATAGATAAAATGGCCAACTCTAGGACTCTGTTCTAATCCCTCTATCTATTATGGCCTCCCTTCCAAGTCTTATGGTTCTACGAAACCGCCCGATTTTAGGAAATGGCACTGGTGGGCGGTGGGCCGGATGTGAAGATAAGGCAGGGAGGTGTCGGGTGTCCCATTGCGTTTATGAGAAAGCCTATGCAGATGCGGCGGAAAAAGGAAATGCGCCTTCTCTCTGGGCTTTTAAGCAAAAACTGGGTGGCCATCTGTCGGGAGGGATTGAACTGTGTCTGTGGCAGGAAAGGGTTGGACTGAATGGCCTTTGGAGTCCCTGCCAATGCTAGGACTCTATCTATCTATCTATCTATCTATCTACATATCTATTTTTCTATCTACTTATCTTCTATCTATCTATCTATCTTATCTATCTCTACGTAATCTATCTATGTAATCTATCTATCTATCAATCTATCTATCTACGTATCTATTTTTCTATCTACTTATCTTCTATCTATCTATCTATCTATCTATCTACATATCTATCTATCTATCTATCTATCTACATATCTATTTTTCTATCTACTTATCTTCTATCTATCTATCTATCTATCTATCTATCTATCTATCTATGTATCTATTTTTCTATCTACTTATTTTCTATCTATCTGTCCTGCATCAAGAGGGGAATAGCGTCTAGATCCAGGGAAGTCCTGCTCCCCCTTATTCTATTCTGCCTTGGTCAGACCACTTTACCTGGAATCACACTGTGTCCAATTCTGGGCACCACAGTTGAAGGGAGATGTTGACAAGCTGGAAAGCGTCCAGAGGAGGGCGACTAAAATGATTAAGGGTCTGGAGAACAAGAATCCCTATGAGGAGCGGCTTAAAGAGCTGGGCATGTTTAGCCTGCAGAAGAGAAGGCTGAGAGGAGACATGAGAGCCATGTACAAATACGTGAAGGGAAGTCATAGGGAGGAGGGAGGGAGCTTATTTTCTGCTGCCCTGCAGACTAGGACACGGAACAATGGCTTCAAAGGACAGGAAAGGAGATTCCACCTGAACCTCAGGAAGAACTTCCTCTCTGTGAGAAGGGCTGTTCGACAGTGGAACTCTCTCCCCGGGGCCGTGGTGGAGGCTCCTTCCTTGGAGGCTTTTAAGCAGAGGCTGGATGGCCATCTGTCGGGGGTGCTTTGAATGCGATTTCCTGCTTCTTAGCAGGGGGTTGGACTGGATGGCCCATGAGGTCTCTTCCAACTCTACTATTCTATGATTCTATGACTGTGTGATGTATTATTATTATTATTATTATTATTATTATTATTATTATTATTATTATGACACAGCAAACAAGATAGACATGCTGGATTTTGTATCACAAAACCACAAGTCAAACACTTCCCAAGTGTCTAGGACTGTGTGATGTATTTTCTGATGATGTGTGCAGATCCCAGTAAGGTGGCCTTTTGCAGTTGGCAGATCATAATTTTGTCAATGCCTATTGTTTCCAAATGCCGGCTGAGATCTTTTGGCACGGCACCCAGTGTGCCCATCACCACCGGGACCACCTGCACTGGTTTCTGCCAGAGCCTTTGAAGTTCAATCTTGAGGTCCGGATAGCGGCTGAGTTTTTCATCAGTGCGACTGTCACCTGGGATGGCGACATCAATGATCCAAACCTTTTTCTTTTCCACAACTGTGATGTCTGGTGTGTTGTGTTCCAGAACTTTGTCAGTCTGGATTCGGAAGTCCCACAGTATCTTTGCGTGCTCATTCTCCAAGACTTTTGCAGGTTTGTGATCCCACCAGTTCTTTGCTGCTGGGAGGTGGTCCTTGAGGCATAAGTTCCAATGAATCATTTGGGCCACAGAGTTGTGCCTCTGTTTGTAGTCAGTCTGTGCGATTTTCTTACAGCAGCTGAGGATATGATCCATGGTTTCGTCGGTTTCCTTGCACAGTCTGCATTTGGGGTCATCAGCTGATTTTTTGATCTTGGCCTGAATGGCCTTTGTCCTGATGGCTTGCTCCTGGGCTGCAAGGATCAGGCCTTCTGTCTCCTTCTTCAGGGTCCCACTCGTGAGCCAGAGCCAGGTCTTCTCCTTATCAGCTTTTCCTTCAATTTTGTCAAGGAACTTTCCATGCAATGTTTTGTTGTGCCAGCTGTCAGCTCTAGTTTGTAGTGCGGTTTTCTTGTACTGGTTTTTTGTCTGCTGTGCTTTGAGGAGTTTCTGGTTTTTGACTTCAATCAAAGCAGGTTCTTCACTTTGCTTTCCATCTTCTGCCAGGGCATGTTCTTCTTCTTTGACTGCTTGTTTTACTTGCAAGAGTCCTCTGCCCCCTGATCTTCTAGGCAGATAGAGCCGGTCAACATCACTGCGAGGGTGCAGTGAATGATGAATGGTCATGAGTTTTCTTGTTTTTCTGTCCAAATTGTCCAGTTCCATCTGTGTCCAGTTTATGATGCCAGCAGTATATCTTACGACAGGTATGGCCCAGGTGTTTATGGCCTTGATGGTGTTGCCTCCATTGAGCTTGATTTGGAGAATTTTTCTGACCCTTTGTGTGTATTCTTTACTGACCACAGTCTTCACATGTTCATGCTTGATGTTGTCCAGCTGTAGTATGCCCAGATGTTTATAGGCCTCTGGTTGGTGACACTTTATTGTTTGGCCATGAGGCATATTTATGCCCTCACTTTCAATGATTTTTCCCTTCTTCAATGCCACTGTCGAACATTTGTCCAAGCCAAACTCCATGTTGATATCAGTGCTAAAAATTCAGAGTGTTGGTCAGAGACTGGATTTCAGTTTCCGTTTTCCCATACAGCCTCAGGTCATCCATGTACATCAGATGTGAAATTTTGTGAGATTTCTTAGATGTTTGATAGCCAAGATTTGTTTTTTGTAAGATTGTTGACAGAGGGATTATTATTATTATTATTATTATTATTATTATTATTATTATTATTATTTTATTATGACACAGCAAACAAGATAGATATGCTGGATTTCGTTTCACAAAATCACAAGTCGAACACTTCCCAAGTGTCTAGACTGTGTGATGTATTTTCGGATGATGCGTGCAGATCCCAGTAGGGTGGCCTTTTGCAGTTGGCAGATCGTGATTTTGTCAATGTCTATTGTTTCCAAATGCCGGCTGAGATCTTTTGGCACGGCACCCAGTGTGCCCATCACCACTGGGACCACCTGCACTGGTTTCTGCCAGAGTCTTTGCAGTTCAATCTTGAGGTCCTGAGAGCGGCTGAGTTTTTCCTGTTGTTTTTCGTCAATGCGACTGTCACCTGGGATGGCAACATCAATGATCCAAACCTTTTTCTTTTCCACAACCGTGGTGTCTGGTGTGTTGTGTTCCAGAACTTTGTCAGTTGTTATTATTATTATTATTATGGCAGAATGGGGTTGGACTAGATGACCTTTCCGGTGTCTTCCAACTCTTGTATATAATGATGCTAAAGAAGAATCAGAAGCAGAGGCCGGGTGGCCATCTGTTGGGACGGCTCCGATGCGGTCTTGCTCCCTGGCTGAACGGGGTTGGACTGGATGACCCTTGGGGCCCCCGGCAGGTGCCTTGCGTCTCGGGCATTGTTTTCCTTGGGCGCTTCCTCTGCCCTCATGGAAAGATGGCTATCTGTGGGCCTTGTGCATAGACTCCGCGTTGGCCACTCTCTCCCTCCGCACTTGCACACACGGGAGGGAAAGCACCGGGACAAAAGGCTCTGACTCAGTTTCCCCACCTGGGAAGTGTGATTCAGAGTTCTACTGCCGGGGCCTTCCTTCAGCTTTTGATCTCGGGATGTGGGCATGACCGTGGGGGCAAAGGTGGGCTTTCTAACAGGAGCAAAGGTGGCCTTTTGGACACCCCAAAGCCATGTGATTCTTGCCCCAAGGGTCTCAAGACGTGGGCATGCTAATAGGAGCAAAAGTGGCCTTTTGGGCACCCCAAAGCTATGTGCTTCCTGCTGCAAAGAGCTGAACACGTGGCCATGCTAACAGGGGCAAAGGTGGCCTTTTGGACACCCAGAAGCCAGGTGCTTCTTGCCCCAAAAACCTCAAGACGTGGGCATGCTAACAGCAGCAAAGGTGGCCTTTTGGGCACCCGAAGCCAGGTGCTTCTTGCACCAAAAACCTCCAGATGTGGGCATGTTCATAGGGGCAAAGTTGGGCTTTCTAACAGGAGCAAAGGTGGCCTTTTGGGCACCCCAAAGCTATGTGCTTCCTGCTGCAGAGAGCTGAACACGTGGCCATGCTAACAGGGGCAAAGGTGGCCTTTTGGGCAGCCCGAAGCCAGGTGCTTTTTGCACCAAAGACCCCAAGAGGTGGGCATGTTCATAGGGGCAAAGGTAGGCTTTCTAACATGTGCCAAGGTGGGCATTCTTACAGCGGCAAAGGTGGGCTTTTGGGCACCCCAAAGCAAGGTACTTCTTGCACCAAAAACCTCAAGATGTAGACATGCGAACGGTGGGTTTCGGAAACCCCAAAGCCAGGTGCATCTTGCCCAAATGACCCCAAGAGGTGGGCATGCTCATGGGGACAAAGGTGGGCTTTTGGGCACCCCAAAGCCAGGTGCTTCTTGCACCCAAAAACCTCCAGATGTGGGCATGTTCATAGGGGCAAAGGTGGGCTTTCTAACAAGAGCAAAGGTGGCCTTTTGGGCACCCCAAAGCTATGTGCTTCCTGCTGCAAAGAGCTGAACACGTGGCCATGCTAACAGGGGCAAAGGTGGCCTTTTGGGCAGCCCGAAGCCAGGTGCTTTTTGCACCAAAGACCCCAAGAGGTGGGCATGTTCATAGGGGCAAAGGTAGGCTTTCTAACATGTGCCAAGGTGGGCATTCTTACAGCGGCAAAGGTGGGCTTTTGGGCACCCCAAAGCAAGGTACTTCTTGCACCAAAAACCTCAAGATGTAGACATGCGAACGGTGGGTTTCGGAAACCCCAAAGCCAGGTGCATCTTGCCCAAATGACCCCAAGAGGTGGGCATGCTCATGGGGACAAAGGTGGGCTTTCTAACAGGAGCAAAAGTGGCCTTTAGGGCACCCGGAAGCCCGGTGCTTCTGGCTGCAAGGACCTCAACATGTGAGCATGCCTAATATGAGCAAAGGTGGGCTTTCGGGCACCCCAAAGCCAGATATTACTTGCCCCAAAGATCTCAAAATGTGGTCATGCTAATAGGAGCAAAGGTGGGCTTCTTAACAGGAGCAAAAGTGGCCTTTTGGGCACCCCAAAGCTATGTGCTTCCTGCTGCAAAGAGCTGAACATGTGGCCATGCTAACAGGGCAAAGGTGGCCTTTTGGGCACCCAGAAGCCAGGTGCTTCTTGCCTCAAAAATCTCAAGATGTGGGCATGTTCATAGGGGCAAAGGTGGCCTTTTGGGCACCCAGAAGCCAGGCGCTTCTTGCGTCAAAAATCTCAAGATGTGGGCATGCTCATGGGGACAAAGGTGGTGTTTTGGGCACCCCAAAGCTATGTGCTTCCTGCTGCAAAGAGCTGAACACGTGGCCATGCTAACAGGGGCAAAGGTGGCCTTTTGGGCACCCCGAAGCCAGGTGCTTCTTGCACCAAAAACCTCATGATGTGGGCATGCTAACAGGGGCAAAGGTGGCCTTTTTAACAAGTGCAAAGGTGGGCGTTCTTACAGTGACAAAGGTGGGCTTTCTAACAGGAGCAAAGGTGGTCTTTTGGGCACCCCAAAGCTATGTGCTTCCTGCTGCAAAGAGCTGAACACATGGCCATGCTAACAGGGGCAAAGGTGGCCTTTTGGGCACCCCAAAGCTATGTGCTTCCTGCTGCAAAGAGCTGAACACATGGCCATGCTAACAGGGGCAAAGGTGGCCTTTTGGGCACCCCAAAGCTATGTACTTCCTGCTGCAAAGAGCTGAACACATTGCCATGCTAACAGGGGCAAAGGTGGCCTTTTGGGCACCCCGAAGCCAGGTGCTTCTTGCACCAAAAACCTCATGATGTGGGCATGTTCATAGGGGCAAAGGTGGCCTTTTTAACAGGTGCCAAGGTGGGCATTCTTACAGTGGCAAAGGTGGGCTTTTTAACAGGAGCAAAAGTGGCCTTTTGGGCACCCCAAAGCTATGTGCTTCCTGCTGCAAAGAGCTGAACACGTGGCCATGCTAACAGGGGCAAAGGTGGCCTTTTGGGCGCCCCGAAGCCAGGCGTTTCCCTTCCCAAGAGGTGGGCATGCTCTGGAGTGCCCTTCCCGGCCGTGCCAAGCCCATGTGCGTGTGTGCGTGTGTGTGTGCCAGGGTGGCTCTGTCGGCGCTGGCACGGAGCGCCTTCCCAGGGCGTTGCTGCAGCGACGCGGGCGCACCCTCTTCCCGGGTCAGAGTGCTCCTTGTGCGCCTGGCAGCGGTTGCGCCTTGCCTTCCTCCTCCTCCTCTTCCTCCTCCTCCGCAGGATCCCAGTGTCATAATGGTAATGATGGTGCGGGAGCCTCGGCCGGCCGGTTGGTCCTGCTTGGCAGAGAGGGGCGCGGCCGCCTGCCCCGTTTCGCCCAGGCCGCCCGGCCCATGCCCACGGCCGTGCCTCCTCCTGCCTGGCGGGCAACCAAGGCGGGCGAGGGGCAGGGCAAGAAGGGGCAAGCCGGCCCCCAGGCCGCCCCGCTCCTGCGCCCGGCCCAGCCTGGCACCCTGGCACGCAGAACGGTGCGTTTGCTGGGCTGTATGGACAATGTGTTCCTGCAGCACTCTCTCCTGACGTTTGGCCTGCGTCTATCTTCACAGGCAAGTGGAGTGTATATATGTCTGTGGAATGATGGGTGGGAGAAAGAACCTTTGTCAATCTGCAAGCATGAAATTTGCCAAGTCAATCAGCGAGGCGGCCTGGCTGCTGTTGCCTGGAGGCGCCCTCTGTAGAATATGTCCAGGGTGGAAGAAAGAACCTTTGTCTAAAGCAAGTGTGGATGCTGCAGTCTGCAAGCTTGAATAGCCATGAAATTTGCAATCAGCGAGGGTATCTGTAGAGAGGCGGCCTGGTTGCTGTTGCCTGGAGGCGCCCTTTGTAGAATGACGTCCAGGGTGGGAGAAAGAACCTTTGTGTAAAGCAAGTGTGAATACTGCAATCTGCAAGCTCGAATAGCCATGAAAATTTGCAAAGTCAATCAGCGAGGGTATCTGTACAGAGGCGGCCTGGTTGCTGTTGCCTGGAGGCGCCCTCTGTAGAATGATGTCCAGGGTGGGAGAAAGAACCCTTGTCTGTGTGAATGTTGCAGTTAGCAAGTTTGAATAGTATTGAGTAGCCTTGCAGCTGCAAAGTCCATTAGTGAGGATATCGGGACAAAGGCAGCCTGGCTGCTGTTGCCTGGAGGCGCCCTCTGTGGAATATAGTGTGTCTGTGTATTATATCTATGGCTGGGTGGACTAGATGCCATGATAGATATATTATAGAATATAGAGTATCTATTATTATTTTATTATGACACAGCAAACAAGATAGACATGCTGGATTTCGTTTCACAAAATCACAAGTCGAAGACTTCCCAAGTGTCTAGGACTGTCTGATGCATTTTCAGATGATGCGCGCAGATCCCAGTAGGGTGGCCTTTTGCAGTTGGCAGATCGTGATTTTGTCAATGCCTATTGTTTCCAAATGCTGGCTGAGAATTATTATTATTATTATTATTATTATTATTATTGTTATTATTATTGTAGTAGTAGTAGTAGTAGTAGTAGTAGTAGTAGTAGTAGTAGTAGTAGTATGGCTGGATAGACTAGATGCCCTCTGGGGGTCCCTTCCAACTCTAGGATCTTACTGTTCTCTATAATATGATGATGAGAAAGAAGAAGTGTATGTTAGTACAAATTGTTAGGTTCCATTCTTCCAGGTGTGCTGTGGGTAAGTCTTCCACCAGAAGAAAGCACCAAGACACACGGTTTTATTGTACAGAATACCAGAATCTTCTCTGTAGCCCATTTATATAGGGGCTCTCACATACCAGAGGGTAATTGAGGTTTTATGGCTGGCATCTGTTCTTTGTCAGCCGACAGGAGATGTCAAAGACTGGAGCACCAAGACACACACTGGTAGTTTCCAATAGGTTTTATTGTACAGAATACCAGAACCTTCTCTGTAGCCCATTTATATAGGGGCTCTCACATATCAGAGGGTAATTGAGGTTTTATGGCTGGCATTTGTCCTTTGTCAGCCGACAGGAGATGTCAAAGACTAGAGCACCAAGACACACACTGGTAGATTCCAACAGGTTTTATTGTACAGAATACCAGAACCTTCTCTGTAGCCCATTTATATAGGGGCTCTCACATACCAGAGGGTAATTGAGGTTTTATGGCTGGCATCTGTTCTTTGTCAATGCTTGGTCTGTGTCTGGAGATGTCAGAGATCGGAGATCATGACATTGTAGGCTGGATGGCCATCTGTAGGGAGGGCTTTGCTTGTGTCTGGAGAACACAAGGAGAAGGAGAACTGGAGCAAGGTGTAGCGTGGCAGCGCATGGTGCGCCATGTGCCCTTTCCCCCACCAGCAGCCAGGCCGTGGGCGGCAAAGGGGAGCAGCCCTATCTTTCCTGGGAATCTACCGCGCCCCGAAGCGGCCGTATCGGGCCCTCGATCTTCGTCGGCTTCTTCTTCATCATCATCATCCTCGGTGGCTTGGTGCCGTCTGCGGGCGAGGAGGGGACTTCCTGCCGCTGCGCAGCCAAGGCCTTGCGCACTTCCTCCCCTTTGAGAAGAGGAAGGCGAGGAGGAGGAGGAGGAGGAGGAGGAGGAGGAGGAGGAGGAGGAAGGCCTCCTCGTGTCGGCTCAAAGGGGTCGGCTGGGGACCTCCTGAAGTTGGAAGGAGACCCAGAGAAGGCCTTCCTGGCCAGACCTCGAAAGGCCCCAGACAGACCCCAAACGTTCAGTTCCATTCACTACATTCTGTGGCAGACATGAGCAAAATAGGTAGGAAGGTAGGTAGATACTAGGGTGCTGGACCTAAGAGAAGTCTACCTTCAGGCTCCAACACATAGGTAGGTAGGTAGGTAGGTAGGTAGATAGATAGATACTAGGGTGATGGACCTAAGATACACCTACCTTCAGGCTCCAACACATAGGTAGGTAGGTAGATACTAGAGTGATGGACCTAAGAGAAGTCTACCTTCAGGTCCCAATAGGTAGGTAGGTAGATGGATAGATGGATAGATAATAGAGTGATGGACCTAAGAGAAGTCTACCTTCAGGCTCCAACACATAGGTAGGTAGGTAGATAAATACTAGGGTGATGGACCTAAGATACACCTACCTTCAGGCTCCAACACATAGGTAGGTAGGTAGATAGATACTAAGGTGATGGACCTAAGAGACACCTATCTTCAGGCTCCAACACATAGGTAGGTAGGTAGGTAGATACTAGGGTGCTGGACCTAAGAGAAGTCTACCTTCAGGCTCCAACACATAGGTAGGTAAGTAGATAGATACTAGGGTGATGGACCTAAGATACGCCTACTTTCAGGTCCCGATAGATAGGTAGGTAGATGGATAGATGGATAGATAATAAGAGTGATGGGCCTAAGAGAAGTCTACCTTCAGGTCCCAATAGGTAGGTAGGAAGGTACATCTACATAGGTAGGTAGACAGACAGAAGAGTGATGGACCTGAGAGATACCTACCTTCAGGTCCCAATAGGTAGGTAGGTGGATAGATAATAGAGTGATGGGCCGAAGAAAGGCTTACCTTCAGGTCCCAATAGGTAGGTAGGTAGATGGATAGATGGATATGGGCCTAAGAGAAGTCTACCTTCAGGTCCAGATAGATATATAGATGGATAGATAGATAGAAGAGTGATGGACCTAAGTGATACCTACCTTCAGGTCCCAATAGGGAAGGAGGGAGGGAGGTAGATAGATAATAACATGATCGACCTAAGAGAGGTCTACCTTCAGGTCCCGATAGGTAGGCAGGCCGGTATGTAGGGAGGTAGTAGAGTGATAGACCTAATAGAGGCCTACCATCAGGTACCAATAAATAGGTAGATAGATAGATAATAGAGTGATGGACCTAAGAGAAGCCTACATTCAGGTCCTGGTAGGTAGGTAGGCAAGTATGTAGGTAGATAATAGAGTGATGGACCTAAGACAGGCCTACCATCAGGTCCCGATAGGTATGTAGGCAGGTACATAGGTGAGTGATGGACCTAAGAGAGGCCTACCTTCAGGTACCAATAGATAGATATGACTTTTTAAGCATCTACACCGGCTGTTAGGAATGGTGGGAGTTGAAGTCCAAAGCACCTGAAGGGCTGAATCCTGCCCTATCCAGACCCCAATCATACGATTTAATCCACTTGCCACACTGACCCCCCCTGTCTCTCTGCAGGTGAGGCCATGGGGAGCCCCGAGGACGACCTGATTGGCATCCCCTTCCCGGACCACAGCAGCGAGCTCCTGGGCCGCCTGAACGACCAGCGCCGCCGCGGCCTCCTGTGCGACGTGACGCTCCGGGCTCAGGGCTCCGAGTTCCGCTCCCACCGGGCCGTCCTGGCCGCCTGCAGCCGCTACTTCCAGCGCCTCTTTGCCGGGCCGGGCCTCGCGGGCGGCGTCTGCGAGCTGGACTTTGTGGGGGCCGAGGCCCTGAGGGCCCTGCTGGACTTTGCCTACACGGCCACCTTGACCATCAGCGCCGGGAGCCTGGGCGAGGTCTTGCACGCCGCCCGCGTCCTGGAGATCCCGTGCGTCATCTCGGCCTGTGTCGAGATCCTCCAAGGCAACGGCCTGGAAGCGCCCGTCCCCGATGACGCCGCTAGGGAGCGCGCCCGGCGGTATTTGGAAGCCTTTTCCACCTTCGAGGGGGATTTAGCCGAGCCCCCTGCCCGATTGCCGGCCCCTCGGCGGAGCAAGAAGACCCGCAAGTTCCTCCAGACGAAAGGGTCCCGCATCAACAACCACGTCCTGGAGCTCTCGCCGTCACCGTCGCCGTCCTCAACGGAGCGGCCCAGCCCGCCCAACCAGGCCTCTCCGGCGCCGGGCCACCCACACGAGGACGACGACAGGGAGGCCCTCATCGTCGCCCCGTCGCCGTGCCCGTTCCCGTACCCGTTCCCCTTGCGGCTCTCGCCGGAGGAGCTGCCCTCGGACGACGACGAGCCCCTCGACCCGGACGTCCTGCCCCGCTTCCTGCGCAACCTCACCCCCGAGGGGGGTCGCGTCGTCGTGGCCGCCGGCGGTCTGGAGTCTCCGGACAAGCTGGTACGGAAGCGGCGCTCGCAGATGCCGCAGGAGTGCCCCGTCTGCCACAAGGTCATCCACGGGGCAGGGAAGTTGCCTCGCCACATGCGCACCCACACCGGGGAGAAGCCCTTCGCCTGCGAGGTCTGCGGGGTGCGG
Source organism: Anolis carolinensis (assembly GCF_035594765.1). Lineage (NCBI taxonomy): Eukaryota > Metazoa > Chordata > Lepidosauria > Squamata > Anolidae > Anolis > Anolis carolinensis. The sequence goes on along the minus strand of NW_026943825.1, from coordinate 16,077,426 downwards.
TTCACACGGTCAGTGAAGCCTCAGTGGCAACAACTTGGTCCATTTGCAGTTGCTTGGCTTGGATTCCTCCATTAAATGGCTACCTTGAAGCTGTATTGACTGAAGAACTATGTGGTGATTGGGGAAGTCCACCACCTAGAGACCAAGGGCAGTACTGCAAGATAATAATAATAATAATAATAATAATAATAATAATAATAATAATAATAATAATAATAATAAAAGTTTATTTATATCTCGCCTCCATCTCCCCTGAAGGGGACTTGGGCCGGCTCACAGCAAAATCAGATACAAAACAATGATAAAATAAAATATGAAACATCAAAGAACAATAATAAAAACCAATAATAATAATAATAATAATAATAATAATAATAATAATAATAATAATAAGTTTATTATAGATGCAAGATTATTGTTTCTAGGGTCTACTAGCCAATGCTGGATGATTCTGGAAGACCTTAAGCTGTAATTATTTGGCTTGGGTTCCTCCCTCCGAGATCATCTTGAAGCCAGATCGGCTCAAGAACTATGTGGTGATTGGGGAAGTCCACCACCTAGAGACCAAGGGTGGTACTGCAAGATGCAAGATTATTGTTTCTAGGGTCAACTAGCCAATGCTAGATGATTCTGGAAGACCTTAATCTGTAATTATTTGGCTTGGATTCCTCCCTCCATGTCTCCATGAGGCCTAGAACCTTAAGATATGCAAGAGGGGGTGTTGTGATGTCTCCACGAGGCCTAGAAGTTTAAGATATGGATGTTGTGATGCATCCATGAGGCCTAGAAGCTTGAGACATGCAAGAGGGGTGTGTTGTGATGTCTCCACGAGGCCTAGAAGCTTAAGATATGCAAGAAGGAGTTGTTGTGATGCATCCATGAGGCCTAGAAGCTTGAGATATGTAAGAGGGGTGTGTTGTGATGTCTCTATAAGGCCTAGAAGCTTAAGATATGCAAGAGGGGTGTGTTGTGATGTCTCTATGAGGCCTAGAAGCTTAAGATATGGATGTTATGACGCATCCATGAGGCCTAGAAGCTTGAGACATGCAAGAGGGGGGTGTTGAGATGTCTCCACGAGGCCTAGAAGCTTAAGATATGGATGTTGTGATGTCTCCACGAGGCCTAGAAGCTTGAGACATGCAAGAGGGATGTGTTGTGATGTCTCCACAAGGCCCAGAAGCTTGAGACATGCAAGAGGGGTGTGTTGTGATGTCTCCACGAGGCCTAGAAGCTTAAGATATGGATGTTGTGATGCATCCATGAGGCCTAGAAGCTTGAGACATGCAAGAGGGGTGTGTTGTGATTCTCCACGAGGCCTAGAAGCTTAAGATATGGATGTTGTGATGTCTCCACGAGGCCTAGAAGCTTAAGATATGGATGTTGTGATGTCTCCACGAGGCCTAGAAGCTTGAGACATGCAAGAGGGATGTGTTGTGATGTTTCCACGAGGCCTAGAAGCTTAAGATATGGATGTTGTGATGTCTCCACGAGGCCTAGAAGCTTGAGACATGCAAGAGGGATGTGTTGTGATGTCTCCACGATGCCTAGAAGCTTAAGATATGGATGTTGTGATGTCTCCACGAGGCCTAGAAGCTTGAGATATGCAAGAGGGATGTGTTGTGATGTCTCCACGAGGCCTAGAAGCTTGAGACATGCAAGAGGGATGTGTTGTGATGTCTCCACGAGGCCTAGAAGCTTAAGATATGGATGTTGTGATGTCTCCATGAGGCCTAGAAGCTTGAGACATGCAAGAGGGATGTGTTGTGATGTCTCCACGAGGCCTAGAAGCTTGAGACATGCAAGAGGGATGTGTTGTGATGTCTCCACGAGGCCTAGAAGCTTAAGATATGGATGTTGTGATGTCTCCATGAGGCCTAGAAGCTTGAGACATGCAAGAGGGATGTGTTGTGATGTTTCCACGAGGCCTAGAAGCTTAAGATATGGATGTTGTGATGTCTCCACGAGGCCTAGAAGCTTGAGACATGCAAGAGGGATGTGTTGTGATGTCTCCACGAGGCCTAGAAGCTTAAGATATGGATGTTGTGATGTCTCCATGAGGCCTAGAAGCTTGAGACATGCAAGAGGGATGTGTTGTGATGTCTCCACAAGGCCTAGAAGCTTGAGACATGCAAGAGGGGTGTGTTGTGATGTTTCCACGAGGCCTAGAAGCTTGAGACATGCAAGAGGGATGTGTTGTGATGTCTCCACGAGGCCTAGAAGCTTGAGACATGCAAGAGGGATGTGTTGTGATGTCTCCACGAGGCCTAGAAGCTTAAGATATGGATGTTGTGATGTCTCCACGAGGCCTAGAAGCTTGAGACATGCAAGAGGGATGTGTTGTGATGTCTCCACGAGGCCTAGAAGCTTAAGATATGGATGTTGTGATGTCTCCATGAGGCCTAGAAGCTTGAGACATGCAAGAGGGATGTGTTGTGATGTCTCCACAAGGCCTAGAAGCTTGAGACATGCAAGAGGGGTGTCTTGTGATGTTTCCACAAGGCCTAGAAGCTTGAGACATGCAAGAGGGATGTATTGTGATGTCTCCACGAGGCCTAGAAGCTTGAGACATGCAAGAGGGATGTGTTGTGATGTCTCCACGAGGCCTAGAAGCTTAAGATATGGATGTTGTGATGTCTCCATGAGGCCTAGAAGCTTGAGACATGCAAGAGGGATGTGTTGTGATGTCTCCACAAGGCCTAGAAGCTTGAGACATGCAAGAGGGGTGTGTTGTGATGTTTCCACGAGGCCTAGAAGCTTAAGATATGGATGTTGTGATGCATCCATGAGGCCTAGAAGCTTGAGACATGCAAGAGGGGTGTGTTGTGATTCTCCACGAGGCCTAGAAGCTTGAGACATGCAAGAGGGATGTGTTGTGATGTCTCCACGAGGCCTAGAAGCTTAAGATATGGATGTTGTGATGTCTCCATGAGGCCTAGAAGCTTGAGACATGCAAGAGGGATGTGTTGTGATGTCTCCACAAGGCCTAGAAGCTTGAGACATGCAAGAGGGGTGTGTTGTGATGTTTCCACAAGGCCTAGAAGCTTGAGACATGCAAGAGGGATGTGTTGTGATGTCTCCACGAGGCCTAGAAGCTTGAGACATGCAAGAGGGATGTGTTGTGATGTCTCCACGAGGCCTAGAAGCTTAAGATATGGATGTTGTGATGTCTCCATGAGGCCTAGAAGCTTGAGACATGCAAGAGGGATGTGTTGTGATGTCTCCACAAGGCCTAGAAGCTTGAGACATGCAAGAGGGGTGTGTTGTGATGTTTCCACGAGGCCTAGAAGCTTAAGATATGGATGTTGTGATGCATCCATGAGGCCTAGAAGCTTGAGACATGCAAGAGGGGTGTGTTGTGATGTCTCCACGAGGCCTAGAAGCTTGAGACATGCAAGAGGGATGTGTTGTGATGTCTCCACGAGGCCTAGAAGCTTAAGATATGGATGTTGTGATGCATCCATGAGGCCTAGAAGCTTGAGACATGCAAGAGGGATGTGTTGTGATGTCTCCACAAGGCCTAGAAGCTTGAGACATGCAAGAGGGGTGTGTTGTGATGTTTCCACGAGGCCTAGAAGCTTAAGATATGGATGTTGTGATGCATCCATGAGGCCTAGAAACTTAAGATATGCAAGAATGAGGTGTTGTGATGCATCCATGAGGACTAGAAGCTTGAGACTTGCCAGGCTGACCTGTCCCCTGTTTCCTCCCTCTGCAGAAACGACAAGCTGAAGATCCACATGCGCAAGCACACGGGGGAGCGCCCCTACTCCTGCCCGCACTGCCCGGCCCGCTTCCTGCACAGCTACGACCTGAAGAACCACCTGCACCTGCACACGGGGGCTCGGCCCTTCGAGTGCGGCCTGTGCCACAAGGCCTTCGCCAAGGACGACCACCTTCAGCGACACCTCAAGGGCCAGAACTGCCTGGAGGTGCGCACCCGGAGGAGGCGGCGCGGGGAGGCCCTGTCCCCCTCCGGCGCCCCAGCGCCGCCGCCACCCCCTCCGGCCAACGCCCCCGCCGGACCCCTTGACCGCCCCGGATTGACCAACGGAGGGGCTGAGGAGGAGGAGGAAGAGCAAGGGACACTCGCGCTGGCCCACGGCTACTGGGATCAGGGCCGCCGGGTGGAGGAGGAGGAGGAAGAAGAGGAGGAGGAGGAGGAGGAAGAGCAGGGGGAGGGCAGGGCGCTCGCCCTCCAAAGGGCCTAGGAGTGACCTTCAAAGTGACCCTCGCTTGGCCTCAATGTGACCCTGGATAGTCCACGGAGTGACCTCTCAAAGTGACCCTAGCTAGGCCTTGAGTGACCCCCACTAAGCCTCGGAGTGACCCCTCAAGTGAACCTCAGAGTGACCCGTGAAAGGTCTCAGAGTGACCCTTCAAAGTGACCCGAACTAGGCCTTGAGTGACCCTCGCTTCACCTTGAGTGGCCCTCATTGAACAAACGTGACCCTTGATAGGCCTCAGAGTTACCCTTGCTTGGCCTCGAGTGACCGTCACTGGGTCTCAAAGTGACCCTTCCAAGTCACCCTTGTTAGGCTTTGAGTGACCCTCACTGGGCCTTGAGTGACCCTTGATGGGCCTCAGAGTGACCCCTCAGAGTGATCCCTCAGAGTGATCCTCTCTAGGCCTCAGAGTGACCCTTGATGGGCCTCGGAGTGACCCTTCAAAATGACCCCCACTGGGCCTCGGAGTGACCCTTGATGGCCTCGGAGTGCTCCCTCAAAGTGACCCTCATTGGGACTTGAGTGTTCCTTGATGGCCTCCGAGTGACCCCTCAAAGTGACCCTCATTGGGCTTCGAGTGACCCTTGATGGCCTTGGAGTGACCCTCACTGGGCTTCGAGTGACCCTCTCTAGGCCTTGAGTGACCCTTCAGAGTGACCCTCGCTTGCCCTCAAGTGACCCTTGGCCTGGTCACTCCTTCCAAGGGCGTTGCCCCGGCGCACTATGTCTCCCATTGGCCACGCATCCTGGACTTACATTACACTCAGGATATGGTTGCAAGCCAAGCGGGACTCTTTCCTTCCCAGAGAGGAAGGCAACCAATAACAATAATGATGATGATGATGATGATCAACATGTAAAGCTTTAAAGACTGGCGAAGAAGCCTCGTTTTGGGGGCTCAGGCTTGCAGACCCTTGCAATACGATTGCAGAAGTTTTGGGGGGAAATTGGGGAATTTTTAATGGTGCGTTGCTGCCCCCTGCTGGCGACAGCACTGCCTTGTGCAAAGGCGCACTTGCATACACATGGTGTGTGTGGGTATATATATATACACACATGCATATGTATATATATGCATATATCTATGCACACACACATATGCAAAGGATGAATGGCACACTTACATACACGTGTGTGTATATAAATATATATACACACATGCATATATATATATATGCATGCACACATATACATAGAACGAATGGCACACTTACATACACACAGTGTGTGTGTATATATATATATACATGCATATATATATATATATATATATATATATATATATATATATATATTCACACACATACACATGCAAAGGATAAGTGGCACACTTACACACGTGTGTATATACATAATGAATGACACACTTACATACACATATATAAGTGTGCCAGTTATCCTTTGCATATGTATGTGTGTGGATATATATATATATATATATATATATATATATATATATATATATATACATGCATGTGTGTGTGTGTATATATATATATATACACACACACACAAATACATATGCAAGGATGAATGGCACTTTCATACAAATGTATATATGTGTGTATATATAAACATATACACACATGCATATATATATATATGTATATATATATGCATATATATATATATGCATGTGTTTATATATTTATATATATGCACATATACATAGAACGAATGGCACATTTACATACACATGGTGTGTGTGTGTATATATATATATATATACAAGCATATATATATATATTCACACACATACATATGCAAAGGATAAGTGGCACACTTACATGTGTAAATAATGAATGACACACATACACGTGTGTGTGTATATGTATATGCATATATATATATATGCACACATATATGCATGTGTAAATAATGAATGGCACACTTACATACACGTGTGTGTATATATATGCACATGCATATATATACATGGCACACTTTCATACAACTATATATATGTGTGTGTGTATATATATATATATATACACACACATATGCATATATATATTTATATACACACATATACATATGCAAAGGATGAATAGCACACTTACATGGTGTGTGAGTATATATATGCACACATATGTATATGCATATATATATACATGCATATACATATGTATACACACATGTATAAATATGTTCATATATATGATATATATGCATGTACATGTGTGTGCATATATATACATGCACACCATGTGTATGTAAGCGTGCCATGCATATATGTGCATGTGCATATACATATATATGCATATACATATGTGTATATATATATGTGTGTATAAATATGTTCATATATATAAATGCATATATATGTATATGCACATGCACATATATGCATAGGCATATAAATATATATACACACATGCATATATATATATACATACATACACACACTTATATATATATGCAAAGGACAATTCGATGTACTTAGCACTTGAGAGCGGGGCGCACTATGTCTCCCTCCAAAGAGAAATCTATAAGTCCCTCCCGTTCCGCATTGAATGAATGTACCCACTTCTTGCACTAGGGTCTGCCAGCGAACAGCTTGGTGACGGGTTCGGGGTCCGGCGTATTGATTTGCACCCCTTTTTATTTTTGCACACCCCCCAAAAATTATATATATATATATATCTGTATACCCCCGAAATGGTGACCTGGCTACCTTGCAAAAGGAGACCCTCGAGAGCAATATTCTATGTATTTAAGAGAGGATGTGATATATATATATATATGTGTGTGTGTATAATGAGAATAATATATTCCCTTGCGGGCGTCTTCCTTCGCTTGACAACGTGCCTTCAAACTTGAACCTTTAGCTACTTGAAATGCAGAACAGCTTCCCGTCCTCTTCCTTTAACCCTTTAACCGTTTGCCCCTCCCCAACCCCCCCCCCCCCAATTATTGATTATTGATCATCGGCCCCAATGCACCCCCATCTGTCCCCTCCCGTTGCAGAAACCCCATGTCGTCTTATTCTTCGCAAAGGTGGGATCCCCGGGGACCGTTTTCCACTGAGGCTGTTTGGCAATAAGAATAATAATAATAAAACAACCAAGAGAAAGCAAGGGATGGTTGTGGTTGTGGTTGTTGTTGTTGTGTCGATTCACAACCCTTTCCCTTGGGGGGGGGGGTTTCTTGATGTGCTTTGCAAAGCCCCCCAACATGTCAGGGGCAGAAAGCCAGGCATAAGGAGGCAGTTGGAACATCCGAAAGGGAGAAAATAAGTAGTTGGGGAAGGTAGTTAGGAAGGAGGTAAGTGAGTAGTTGGGGAAAGTAGTTGGGAAGGAGGCAAAGCTATTGGGAAGGAGGTAAAGTAGTACTTGGCAAAGGTAGTTGGGAAGGAGGCGAAGCTATTGGGAAGGAAGTAAAGGGGTTGGGAAGGAGGCAAGTAGTTGGGGAAAGTAGTTTGGGAAGGAGGTAGATGAGTAGTTGGCGATGATAGTTGGGAAGGAGGCAAAGCTATTGGGAAGGAGGGAAATGAGTAGTTGGCAAAGGTAGTTGGGAAGGAGGCAAAGCTATTGGGAAGGAGGTAAAGGTGTTGGGAAGAAGGTAAGTGGGTAGTTGGGGAAAGTAGTTGGGAAGGAGGTAAAGGGGTTGGGAAGGAGATAAGTGAGTAGTTGGGGAAAGTACTTGGGAGGGAGGCAAAGCTATTGGGAAGGAGGTAAATGAGTAGTTGGCAAAGGTATTTGGGAAGGAGGCAAAGCTATTGGGAAGGAAGTAAATTATTAGTTGGCAAAGGTAGTTGGGAAGGAGGCAAAGCTATTGGGAAGGAGGTAAAGGGGTTGGAAAGAAGGTAAGTGAGTAGTTGGGGAAAGTAGTTGGGAAGGAGGCAACGCTACTGCGAAGGAGATAAATGAGTAGTTGGCAAAGGTAGTTGGGAAGGATGCAAAGCTATTGGGAAGGAGGTAAATGAGTGGTTGGCAAAAGGTAGTTGGGAAGGAGACAAAGCTATTGGGAAGGAGGTAAAGGTGTTGGGAAGAAGGTAAGTGGGTAGTTGGGGAAAGTAGTTGGGAAGGAGGTAAAGGGGTTGGGAAGGAGATAAGTGAGTAGTTGAAGAAAGTATTTGGGAAGGAGGCAACGCTACTGGGAAGGAGATAAATGAGTAGTTGGCGAAGGTAGTTGGAAAGGAGGCAAAGCTATTGGGAAGGAGGTAAAGGGGTTGGGAAGAAGGTGAGTAGTTGAGGAAAGTACTTGGGAAGGAGGCAACGCTATTGGGAAGGAGATAAATAAGTAGTTGGGGAAAGTACTTGGGAAGGAGGCTACGAGGTTGGAAAGGAGGTAAATAAAATGGATAGTTGAGGAATGTAGTTGGGAAGGAGGCAAAGCATTGGGAAGGAGGTAAATAAGTAGTTGTGGGAGGCAAAGCTATTGGGAAGGAGTAAATGAGTAACCGGGGAAAGTAGTTGGGAAGGAGGCAAAACTATTGGGAAGGAAGTGAGTAGTCGGGGAACGTAGTTGGGAAGGAGGCAAAGCTATTGGGAAGGGGTAAAGGAGTTTGGAAAGAAGGCAAAGCAATCGGGAGGAGATAGTTGGGGAAGGTAGTTGGGAAGGAGGCAAAGTTATTGGGAAGGAGATAAATGAAATGGGTAGTTGGGCACAGTAAGTTGGGAAGGAAGAATAATTATTGTGAAGGAGGTAAAAAAAGTAATTAAAAGGAGGCAAAGCAACTGGGGAGGGAAATAAGTAGTTGGGGAAAGTAGTTGGGAAGGCGGCAAAACAATTGGGAAGGAGGTAAATAAGTAGTTGGGAAGGAGGCAGATTAATTGGAAGGAGGTGAAGTAGTTGGGAAGGAGGCGAAGTAATTGGGGAGGTGGTGAAGTAGTGGAGAAGGAAGCAGGATAGTCGGGGAGGAGGCAAAGTGATAGTTAGAAAAAAGGCGAAGGAGTATTGGAAAGGAGGCAAAGGAGACGAACTGATGCAACATAAGTAATAGCTGGGAAGGAGGCAAGTAGTGGTTGGAAAGGTATCAGAATAAATGGAAATCTGTCATATTATTAAGTGAAAGCAAGGCTGCAGGCATCAAAGAAACAAGCCAACACAACACTATCATCGGTTAATATCGTGACTTTTTCCACCTCCGAGGAGCATCTCGAGTGCTCACATTACATGTCAATCATATATTCGTAATATATCAACAGATTGGAAAGAACTGCTTTGATGATGAAGGTGCAAAAGGTGTGTTTTGCAGTAGAAGATATTCCACAACACTCATATTCTAATGAGACTCCGCCCCTCAGTTCTAGCCCCACCCACATTCTGGCCAAGCTCTGCCCCCTTTTTAGCCCCACCCACATTTGGGCCAAGCTCCACCCCTTACCTCATCATCCACACTATAGCCAAGCTCCACCCCTTGCTTTAGCCCCACCCACATTCTGATTAGGTCCCGCTCCTTCCTTCTAGCCCCACCCACATTCTGGCAAAGCCACACCCACATTATAGCCAGGCTCCGCCCCTTTCTTTTAGCCCCACTCACATTGTGTTTAGGTTCCTCCCCTTATAGCCCCGCCCACATTCTTTCCAGGCCCCACCCACGTTATAGCCAGGCTCCGCCCATTGTTTTTAGCCCTGCCTATATTCTGATTAGGCCCTGCCCCTTCCTTCTAGCTCTGCCCACATTCTGGCCAGGCCCCGCCCCTTATGTCAAGCCCCACCCACATTCTAGCCAGGCCCCGCCTCATGTTTTAGCCCCACCCACATCCTAGCCAGGCCCCGCCTCTTGTTTTTAGCCCCACCCACATTCTAGCCAGGCCCCGCCTCTTGTTTTTAGCCCCACCCACATTCTAGCCTGGCCCCGCCTCTTGTTTTTAGCCCCACCCACATTCTAGACAGGCCTTGCCTCTTGTTTTTAGCCCTACCCACATTCTAGACAGGCTCCGCCCCTTACTTCTGACCCACCCACTTTCATACAAGACCCCGCCCCTTGCTCCTAGCTCCACCCACATTCCACATTCTGGCTCCGCCCCCTTGGTTCTAGATCCTGCCCGTTCGGAGTTCGGAGATCCGAAAGGTCCGAAGAACAGATCAACGGTGTCTTTGCCCTTTTGATTCTGAATTACCCTAAATTAATCTTACAATCTTTGGCTTGTTTCCCTTTTCCTTCCATCCCGATGCCGGTCGGGTAGCCCTGTGTCCCGGGGACGATGGGCCAGGACTTTTCCAATGGGACTTACGAGCCGGTGAAGAAAGAGAGCAAGAAGCCCAAGCTACCCAACTCCTGTGAGTCCTTTGGATTCTGGGAGTTGTAGTCCGAGAAAGCAGCACAGAATAGACCATATTCTGCCTTCTCTTTGCAGGCCTGAAGCATGCGCTCGGGGCTGTCTTGCCGGGCTTCTGCATGACCTACCTCTGGAGCCAAGCGGACGAATTCCGGGCCACCAAGTTTTTCCTAGGAGCCAGCATCGGGAGCCTGTTTGCCATAGGTCAGGCCTGCATTTTGGCACACAACATAGTCCTGGGTAGTTGGGAAGGAGGCAAAACTATTGGGAAGGAGGTAAATACGTAGTTGGGGAAGGAGCTGGGCAGGAGGCAAAACTATTGGGAAGGAGGTAAATACATAGTTGGGGAAGTAGTTGGGAAGGAGGCAACACTATAGGGAAGGAGGTAAATATGTAGTTGGGGAAGGAGCTGGGCAGTAGGCAAAACTATTGGGAAGGAGGTAAATACATAGTTGGGGAAGTAGTTGGGAAGGAGGCAAAGCTATAGGGAAGGAGGTAAATATGTAGTTGGGGAAAGTAGTCGGGAAGGAGGCAAAGCTATAGGGAAGGAGGTAAATAAGTAGTTGGGGAAAGTAGTTGGGAAGGAGGCAAAGCTATAGGGAAGGAGGTAAGTAGTTGGAGTAGTTGGGAAGGAGGCAGAACTATTGGGAAGGAGGTAAATTAGTAGTTGGGGAAAGTAATTGGGAAGGAGGCAAGGCTATTGGGAAGGAGGTAAATAAATAGTTGGGGAAAGTAATTGGGAAGGAGGCAAGGCTATTGGGAAGGAGGTAAAGAAGTAGTTGGAGGAGTAGTTGGGAAGGAGGCAAAGCTATTGGGAAGGAGGTAAATAAGTAGTTGGGAAGTAGTTGGGAAGGAGGCAAAGCTATTGGAAAGGAGGTAAATACGTAGTTGGGAAGTAGTTGGGAAGGAGGCAAAGCCATTGGGAAGGAGGTAATTGAGTAGTCGAGGAATGTAGTTGGGAAGGAAGCTTATGGAGCCTTTGGGATGAACTATGGTTGGGTCATGGAGCATATGACTGAGTTGGGTTATGGAGCATTATTATTATTGTGTGGAGCCTTTGGGTTGAGCTATGGTTGGATCATGGAACATCTGCTTCAGTTATGGTTGGGTCATGGAGGCTTTGGGTTGGGTCATGGAGCATTATTATTCTTATTGTGTTAAGGAGCCTTTGAGTTGAGCTATAGTTGGGTCATGGAGGCTTTGGGTTGAGTTATGGTTGGGTTAGTGATTATTATTATTATTATTATTATTATTATTATTATTATTATTATTAGTTGTGTTATGGAGTCTTTGAGTTGAGCTATGGACGGTTGGATCATGGAGCATTTGCTTGGGTTATGGTTGGGTCATGGAGGCTTTGGGTTGAGTTATGGTTGGGTTAGGGATTATTATTATTATTAGTTGTGTTATGGAGTCTTTTAGTTGATCTATGGTTGGATCATGGAACATTTGCTTCAGTTATGGTTGGGTCATGGAGGCTTTGGGTTGGGTCATGGAGCATTATTCTTATTGTGTGAAGGAGCCTTTGAGTTGAGCTATAGTTGAGTCATGGAGGCTTTGGGTTGAGTTATGGTTGGGTTAGTGATTATTATTATTAGTTGTGTTATGGAGCCTTTGGGTTGAGCTATGGTTGGATCATGGAACATGCTTCAGTTATGGTTGGGTCATGGAGGCTTTGGATTGAGTTATGGTTGGGTCATGGTTGAGTTATGGTTGGGTTAGGGATTATTATTATTAGTTGTTATGGAGCCTTTGGGTTGAGTTATGGTTGGATCATGGAGCATTTGCTTGGGTTATGGTTGGGTTGTGGAGACATTGGGTTGAGTTATGGTTGGTTTAGGGATTATTATTATTATTAGTTGTGTTATGGAGCCTTTGAGTTGACCTATGGTTGGGTCATGGAGCATTATTATTATTATTTGTTGTCTTACAGAGCCTTTTGTGTTGAGCTATGTTTGGGTTATGGAGCATATGACTGGGTTACGGTTGGGTCATGGAGCCATTGGGTTGAGTTATGGTTGGGTTATGAAGAAGTACTATTTGCATGATGGGTTGGGTAGTCGTGCTACTGGGCACTTGGGGTGCCGGCTAAGTCAGTCTCCGCCTTACCTCGTAGGCCTGTCCTACCTCCTGATCTTCCCCATGTCCATCACCGAGGAGAACAAGATCGACCTGGTGAGCACCATGGCAGGTGAGTGAGCACCCTCCTTGTACAGATACCCCTCCTTTGCTATTCTGCTGAGCCATAAAGACCCCTCCGTTGTCTCCGTCTGCAGGTGTGGCTGCCTTTGGGTGGGCCACCTCCCCACACTTCCGCTGCGCCTCCCTTCTGGTGGTCCCCAAGTTCATCGGCAAGGAGGGGCGCATCTACGTCCTCACCTACGTCTTCATGGCCATCTACATCGGTAACGTGCCAAGAGGGGACCAAGTTACCGTTGCAAATCCCATCATCCATGGTCCATTGTTCCCCCAAAGGATATTAAGTGGGTCATGGGGGGGGGGGGGGGTCTGTGTGCCAAGTTTGGTCCAGGTCCGTCATTTGTAGGGGTTGCAGTGGTCTCTGGAAATGATTGAAAGTACTGCAAATCCTATCATCCATGGTCCATTGTTCCCCCAAATCTCACCAGGATATTGAGTGGGTCATGGGTGGGTCTGTGTGCCAAGTCTGGCCCAGGACCGTCATTTGTAGGGGTCGTAGCAGTTTCTGGAAGTGAGTGAAGGTACTGCAAATCCCATCATCCATGGTCCATTGTTCCCCCAAATCTCACCAGGATATTAAGTGGGTCATGGGGGGCCCTGTGTGCCAAGTTTGGTCCAGGTCTGTCATTCGTAGGAGTCGCAGTGGTCTCTGGAAATGAGTGAAGGTACTGCAAATCCCATCATCTGTGGTCCATCCTCCCCTGAACCACACCAGGATCGTCCATCATTGGCAAAATCCTTCCAACAAGTCCAGGATAGACTGCTTGGGCGTCTGGTGGAGTCTCCTTCCAACTCTGGAGGCCCTTAAGCAGTGGCTGGAAGGCCATCTGTCGGGAGGGCTTGAATGGTGTCTATGAGAGAAGGTCTCTCCCAACTCCAGCGATGTCTGTCTCTGTCTGTCTCTGTGTGTGTGTCCAGGTCCCGTGGCCAACATCCGGCACAACCTGAACGAAGTGGTGCGCTCCATCAGCTGCACGGTGGAGCTCCAGGTGGAGAACGCCAAGCGCTCCTGGAAGGTCTCCACCGCCCCCCTGCGCAAGATCCTCAAGGACATGGTGGTGAGAGAGGGAGAAGGAGGGAAGGAAGGAGTGGGCCTGGTCCCCTTGCCCTGCTGACCCTTGACCTCCTGCCCCAGAGGAGCGGGAAGACCCTCCGGTCGGAAACCCAGGAGGTCTCCAAGTCCTTCTCGCAGCTCAACCAGCAGGTGGCCAGCAACGCCGGGTACGAGCAGCGCCCCCTGCGGGCCGCCGGGAAGAAGGGCAGGCCCTCCACGCAGGAGGCCTACGAGGCCAAGACCGAGAAGCGATGCTCCCGTGAGTCACCAAAAGGTCCTCCCAGATGCCACCTAGTCCATTCCACCCAATGCAGGATCTCCAGTAGGACCCTAGAGTCATAGAAGGGTCCACCAGAGACCATCTAGTACATTCTTCTCGATGCAGGATCTCTCGTAAGACCCAAAAGTTATACAAGGGTCCACCAGAGGCCATCTAGCCCATTCTTCTCAATGCAGGATCTCTCAGAAGACCCAAAAGTCATAGAAGAGTCCACCAGATGCCACCAAGTCCATTCCACCCAATGGAGGATCTCCAGACCCTAGAGTCATAGAAGGGTCCCCGAGATACCAGAGGGTCCTCCAGATGCCACCTAGTCCATTCCGCCCAATGGAGGATCTCCAGTAGAGTCATAGAAGGGTCCACCAGAGGCCATCTAGTCCATTCCGCCCAATGGAGAATCTCCAGTAGAGTCATAGAAGGGTCCACCAGAGACCATCTAGTCCATTCTACTGAAGTCATAGAAGGGTTCCTCAAAGACCATCTAGTCCATTCCGCCCAATGGAGGATCTCCAGATCCTAGAGTCATAGAAGGGTCTCCCAGATACCAGAGGGTCCTCCAGATGCTACCTAGTCCATTCCGCCCAATGGAGAATCTCCAGTACAGTCATAGATGGATCCACCAGAGGCCATCTAGTCCATTCCACCCAATGGAGAATCGCCAGTAGAGTCATAGAAGGGTCCTCCGGATGCCACCTAGTCCATTCCGCCCAATGGAGGATCTCCAGACGCTAGAGTCATAGAAGGGTCCCCGAGATACCAGAGGGTCCTCGAGATGCCACCTAGTCCATTCCGCCTAATGGAGGATCTCCAGTAGAGTCATAGAAGGGTCCACCAGAGACCATCTAGTCCATTCTACTGAAGTCATAGAAGGGTTCCTCAGAGACCATCTAGTCCATTCTGCCCAATGGAAGAACTCCAGACCCTAGAGTCATATAAGGGTCCCCGAGATACCAGAGGGTCCTCCAGATGCCATCTAGTCCATTCGACCCAATGGAGGATCTCCAGTAGAACCCTAAAGTCATAGAAGGGTCCACCAGAGACCACCTAATCCATTCCACCCAATGGAGGATCTCCAGACCCTAGAGTCATAGAAGGGTCCCCGAGATACCAGAGGGTCCTCCAGATGCCACCTAGTCCATTCCGCCCAATGGAGGATCTCCAGTAGAGTCATAGAAGGATCCACCAGAGGCCATCTAGTCCATTCCATCCAATGGAGGATCTCCAGTAGAATCCTAAAGTCATAGAAGGGTCCACCAGAGACCACCTAATCCATTCCGCCCAATGGAGGATCTCCAGTACAGTCATAGATGGATCCACCAGAGGCCATCTAGTCCATTCCACCCAATGGAGAATCTCCAGTAGAGTCATAGAATGGTCCACCAGAGGCCACCTAGTCCATTCCACCCAATGCAGGATCTCCAGACCCTAAAGTCATATAAGGGTCCCCGAGATACCAGAGGGTCCTCCAGATGCCACCTAGTCCATTCTGCCCAATGGAGAATCGCCAGTAGAGTCATAGAAGGGTCCTCCAGATGCCACCTAGTCCATTCCGCCCAATGGAGGATCTCCAGACGCTAGAGTCATAGAAGGGTCCCCGAGATACCAGAGGGTCCTCGAGATGCCACCTAGTCCATTCCGCCTAATGGAGGATCTCCAGTAGAGTCATAGAAGGGTCCACCAGAGACCATCTAGTCCATTCTACTGAAGTCATAGAAGGGTTCCTCAGAGACCATCTAGTCCATTCTGCCCAATGGAAGAACTCCAGACCCTAGAGTCATATAAGGGTCCCCGAGATACCAGAGGGTCCTCGAGATGCCATCTAGTCCATTCGACCCAATGGAGGATCTCCAGTAGAGTCATAGAAGGATCCACCAGAGGCCATCTAGTCCATTCCATCCAATGGAGGATCTCCAGTAGAATCCTAAAGTCATAGAAGGGTCCACCAGAGACCACCTAATCCATTCCACCCAATGGAGGATCTCCAGTACAGTCATAGATGGATCCACCAGAGGCCATCTAGTCCATTCCACCCAATGGAGAATCTCCAGTAGAGTCATAGAATGGTCCACCAGAGGCCACCTAGTCCATTCCACCCAATGCAGGATCTCCAGACCCTAAAGTCATATAAGGGTCCCCGAGATACCAGAGGGTCCTCCAGATGCCACCTAGTCCATTCTGCCCAATGGAGGATCTCCAGACCCTAGAGTCATAGAAGGGTCCCCCAGATACCAGAGGGTCCTCCAGATGCCACCCAGTGCAGGACCTCCAGCAAGACCCTAGAGCCAGCCCAGACCTAAGTGCAGACTTTCCTCCTAGACATTGTCGACAAGTCCATTGTCCGCTGCCAGGCCTGGTTCGAGACCAAGTACCGCGCCTGCCTCCGCACCATCGTGGTCCCCTTGGTCAGCCACTTGCTCTGCCTCCCCATGAAGTTCAGCTTCCTCTGCCATTTCGCCCGAAGTGAGTGAATTCCTTCCCAAAACTACGACAGACACCCAATATATCTGGGGCGGCTTTGTAGGAACTGTCCAGGGTGCTGAAGACATTGGAGGAGACGGGGTTCAGCACCTTGGAGAGCTCCTCTGAGCTTCGCAATCCATTATTATGATTATGATTATTATTTGATAACCCGACAGCCATTGCATGCATATTTTGAGCCTCGTTCCCACATTCATTGGGTTTCCTCCTCCCTCCCCAGTCATGTACACGTGGTGCCGGGACAAGATCCCCGTGGAAGGAAACTTTGGCCAGACCTACGACCGGGTCAACGGCTCTGTGGACAACCTGAACCAGGACTTCACGGCCACCTTGGTCTACAAGGTGCGGACCTCGGCCGTAAACAAATGCTTTATCCGCTTGCTGTATTTATTAATTTTTTTAGAGGTAGAGAAAGCATTTGACAACCTGTCCTGGCCGCTTATGCACGCTGCCATACAGAAGACGAATACACATTGAGGACAGCAATGCAAGATGCACACAATGTCCTTCTCCTTCTCATAGAATAGTAGAGTTGGGAGAGACCTCATGGGCCATCCAGTCCAACCCCATTCTGCCAAGAAGCAGGAAATCGCATTCAAAGCACCCCCGACAGATGGCCATCCAGCCTCTGCTTCAAAGCCTCCACCACACTCCGCAGCAGAGAGTTCCACTGCTGAACAGCCCTTCTCACAGTGAGGAAGTTCTTCCTGATGTTCAGGTGGAATCTCCTTCCTTTCCTGTAGTTTGAAGCCCTTGTTCCCTTGCGTTCTAGTCTGCAGGGCAGTAGAAAGGAAGCTCCCTCCCTCCTCCCTAGGACTTCCCTTCACATATTTGTCCATGGCTATCATCATGTCTCCTCTCAGCCTTCTCTTCTGCAGGCTAAACATGCCCAGCTCTTTAAGCCGCTCCTCATAGGGCTTGTTCTCCAGACCTTTGATCCTTTTAGTTGCCCTCCTCTGGACACATTCCAGCTTGTCAACATCTCCCTTCAATTGCGGTGCCCAAAATTGGACACAGTGTGATTCCAGGTGTGGTCTGACCAAGGCAGAATAGACTTCCCTCGATCTAGACACTATTCCCCTATTGGGCCAGAATCCCGTTGGCTTTTTTCGCCGCCGCATCACATTGTTGGCTCATGTTTAACTTGTTCCCCACGACGACTCCAAGATCTTTTTCACATGTACTGCTGTCGAGCCAGGCATCGTCCCCCATTCTGTATCTTTGATTTCCATTTTTTCTGCCGAAGTGAAGTCTCTTGCATTTGTCCCTGTTGAACTTCATTTTGTGAGTTTCGGCCAATCATCTCTCTAGTCTGTCAAGATCGTTTTGAATTCTGCTCCTGTCTTCTGGAGTGTTGGCTCTCCCTCCCAGTTTGGTGTCGTCTGCAAACTTGATGATCGTGCCTTCTAACCCTTCCTCTTCCTCTTCCCCTTCCTCTTCCAGGAAGACGAGCAGTCCATGCTGATGGGGGCCAACCTGTCGGCCCACAAGCACCTGGCGGACGACGTCAACGAGGAGCTGGCCGAGCACAGCAAGCGCCTGGCCTCCGCCGTCTCCGTCTTCCGCGTCCTGCTCTCCGCCACCTTCATCATCATCTTCGCCTCGTGAGTCGGAAACGGGGAAAAGGAAAAGGAAGGAGAATGGGAAGACAGAAGGGGAAGAAGAAGAAGAGGAAAAGGAAGAAAGATGAAAAGAAAGGGGAAGAGGAAGGAAAGGGAAGAGGAATGGGAAGAGGAAGAAGAAGTGGAAAAGGAAGAAGAATGGGAAAATGAAGGGGAAGGGGTAGATAAAGGAAAGAGAAAAGGGAAGAGGGAAGGGGAAGAGGAAAAAGAAGAAAAGGAAGTGGTAAAGGAAGGGGAAGAGGAAAGGGGAAAAGGAGAGGGAAGAGGGAAGAAGAAAGAGAAGAGGAAGAAGAAAGGGAGGAAAAGGAGAAGGAAAAGGAAGAGGAAGGGGAAGATGAAAGGGGAAGAAGAAAGGGAGGAAAAGGAGAAGGAAAAGGAGAAGGAAAAGGAAGAGGAAAGGGAAGAGGAAAGGGAAGAGGAAGGCCTCTGATGCGATTATGTGCACGAGGCCTGGTGGAAGGATGCTTTTGTGGGCTCCTATCTTGTCCATATAATAATAATAATAATAATAATAATAATAATAATAATAATAATAATAATATAGACTCCCAATATAGCCATGACCTCCATGGGGATTGACAAATGCCAAAATAATAATAATAATAATAATAATAATAATAATAATAATAATAATAATAACAACACGTAATAATAATACAGACTCCCAATATAGACATGACCTCCATGGGGATTGACAGATGCCAAAATAATAATAATAGTAGTAATAATAATAATAATAATAATAATAATAATAATAATAATAATAACAACAACACGTAATAATAATATAGACTCCCAATATAGACACGACCTCCATGGGGATTGATAGATGCCAAAATAATAGTAATAATAATAATAATAATAATAATAATAATAATAACAACACGTAATAATAATATAGACTCCCAATATAGACATGACCTCCATGGGGATTGATAGATGCCAAAATAATAGTAAGAATAATAATAATAATAATAATAATAATAATAATAATAATAATAATAATAATAACAACAACTGCAAAAGGCCACCCGACTGGGATCTGTGCGCATCATCTGAAAATACATCACACAGTCCTAGACACTTGGGAAGTGTTCGACTTGTGATTTTGTGATACGAAATCCAGCATGTATATCTATCTTGTTTGCTGTGTCATACAATAATAATAATAATAATAATAATAATAATAATAATAACTTTATCCCTCGACTCCTCCTTTCCCAGGGCCTTCTCCTACACCAACAGCTACAACCAGGACATCCGCTTTGACAATATCTACGTCTCCCGATATTTCCGGCTGATCGATGCTCGCCGTCGGAAGCAGGTACGTCCCCGCCGGTCAGGGTGGGAGAGAAAGGCCTGGCGCTCTCTCTGGATCTTCTCCCTTTTTGTTTTGTTCCAGAAC
Organism: Anolis carolinensis; assembly: GCF_035594765.1. NCBI lineage: Eukaryota > Metazoa > Chordata > Lepidosauria > Squamata > Anolidae > Anolis > Anolis carolinensis. Next base: position 16,057,938 of record NW_026943825.1, on the reverse strand, counting down.
AAGCGCACTTTGCTCCCTTTGCGCCGCGCCGAGCAGAGCAGCGTGGTGGATCCGCTCCAACTCTCCTTCCAGTCGGCGGAAACCAAGGCCGTGGTGAGTGGTCTGCACCGAGGGTTTGATGCGCATTGAGACCCTTTTTGGAAACCTGGGCCTTGCGGTTTCAGGAGGGGTTTTATCAGTGTAATGAAGTACAAATTTTTGGTTTACAGATGATATGTTTAGTTGTGTGTTTGTGTTTTAAAAGGATAAGTATTACAGTTATTGCATTTCAGCACTCAGAGGCTGGTTGCCATGGAGAAGTAGGCAGAGCCAACTGCCGTTTTGTTGAAAAAGTCCAGAGTTTAAAAAAGAAAGTCAGTCTGTGCTCTGATGAGGCACAGGGAAGATTGATCCTAGGTTGATGGGATCAGGGAGACTCAATTGTTTATTTTGCGTCAGTTTAAAATAAGTTTGGTGACTTATTTAAATTAGCCTGTGTCCTGGTAAGGAACAGAGAGTCTGTGATCGTATATCACAGGGGTGACTGTGGTTTAAAAGTAGCAGAGAAAGAAGTTCTAACTACTTTAAGTAAAAGAAGTGACACTTTAGGGAATTTGACTCATCTCATTCTAGTATTGTAACTGTTAATAAGAATACCTCTAAGTGAGAAACAACTTTGTAACCACTAAGCTCTGTGCCTGAATAAACTTGTTATTGTTCTTCCAACATCTAAGCCTTTGTCGCATATATTATAAACCAAGTTACGTTACCATCTAAAGTGAATAAGAAGAAGAAAGGAAAAAATAAAGTAAAAGGTCTCCTTCCTGAGTCTTTGGTGGTTGCATCTTTACAAAGTGGTGGCAGTCGTTATCAGCTCTTTACAATTTGGTGGCAGTTGTTATTAGCTCCTCACAAAGTGGTGGTAGCGGTGGGATAAAAAAATTCCCCCTGCCTGAAAGAACCTTAGACGTTCTTAGTTCTTTACAATCAGGCTTTAATTGAATTGTTGTTGGTTGCACTGGGAGCCACTTGAATGATGGGTGATGCTTTCCGCAGATGGGCGAGCTGTTGGGCTGCATGCCGGCCGTGCTCTTCCTGGCCATCACCTGCTCCCTGGACCACCTGCTCTACACCATCTTCAGCACCATCCGGCACCACTCCTTCGTGGAGTACTCCTTCCGCAGTACGTCCCCCGGAAACTACACATCCCACCCTTCCCTTTCCCTTTCAGAGCAATGGGCAGGGTCTTCTTCTCTTTGTTCCTCATTGGATTGGAAAGGCAGTTTGCTGATGAGCTGTAAATAATAATAATTATTATTATCATTATTTATCCATAGGCAGCCACCACTTGGAGGTCATTGTCGGTGGGGACAGCATGATGGCGCGACTCCTTCGGAGCACCATCGGGGCCCTGAACACTTCCTCCGAGACGGTGATGGAGGCCAACAACCTGGGTATGTTGGTGTAACGAAGTGTGAATTTTTTAGTTTACAGATGTCATGTTTAATTGCGTTTTAAAAGGGTCAATATTTCAGTTACTCTGCACTCATAAGTTGGTTGCCATAGAGAAGTGGGCGGAGCCAACTGCTGTTTTGGTGGAGAAGTGCAGGTTTTAAAAAGAAGCAGTTAATCTGTGCCCTGATGAGATACAGTGAAGACTGATCCTCAGTTGAAGGGATCAGGGAGGCTCAATTGCTTATTTTTGAGTCAATTTAAAATAAGTTTGGTGACTTATTTTAAGGTAGTCTGTCTCCTGATGAGGAACAGATAATCTGTGATTGTAACTCACAGGGTGACTGCAGTTTAGAGCAGTAAAGAAAGAAGCGACATTTTAAGAAGTTTGAAATACCTCATTCTAGCCTTGCAACCGTTAACCAAAGTGCCTCTAAAGAGAAAGTTACTGTAACCATTAAGCTTTGTGCCAGAATAAAAGTGTTATTGTTCTTTTAAACATCTCAGCTTCTGTCATATATATCACCATCAAAAACAAACAAGAAGAAAGAAGAAAACAAAATTTGAAAGGTCTCCTCTCTAAGTAGCTAGTGGCTATATCTTCCCATAGTGGTGGCAAGCGTGGATAATCCCCTTTACATCTGGTGGCCGCATTATAAACATCTTTACACTGGTGGCAGCGGTTATAATATAATAATATAATTAAATAAACATCCAACATCTCTTCTCCGCAGTTGGTGAGGTGAGGTCACCTGTGTATAGGTGAGATGACAGGAGGTGGAATCGTGGCCCAGGACTGTTTTTGCAGACCTTTTCAGCCCCCAAAATAATCATAATGTCCTTCCTTCCTTCCTTCCCTTTCTTTCTTACCTTCTGATTAGTTTGATCCAAAATAATGAGGTAAAGGGAACCCTGTTTAACTCCTTTTCCGCCCCCCACAGAGTGTCTCCCCGAAACCCGAGGCATGACCCGGAAGCAGTTTCTGACCTGCGCCGTTCCGCTGGGCGCATTGATGGTGCTCTGCTTTGCTCAGATCTATGCTTTCCGGCTCCGGCGTGTCATCGCCGCCTTCTATTTCCCCAAGGTGGGTATTCCCAATGGACCTAAGAGAGGCCTACCTCCAGCCCCCGATAGATAGATAGATAGATAGATAGATAGATAGATAGATAGATAGATAGATAGATGAGTGATGGACCTAAGAGATGCCTACCTCCCGTTTTGATAGATAGAATGATGGACAAAAGACAGGTCTACCTGCAGGTCTTGATAGATGGATAGATAGATGATAGATAGATAGATAGATAGATAGATAGATAGATAGATAGATAGATAGATAGATAGATGAATGATGGCCATAAAACAGATCTACCTGCAGGTCTCGATAGATAGATAGATAGATAGATAGATAGATAGATAGATAGATAGATAGATAGATAGATAGATAGATGATGGACCTAAGAGAGGCCTACCTCCAGGTCCCAAAAGATAGATAGATAGAAGAATGATGGACCTAAGATACCTAACTCCAGGTTCCAATAGATAGATAGACATAAGAGAGGCCCACCTCCATGTCCCGTTAGATATAGACCTAAGAGAGGCCTACCTCCATGTCCCAATAGAGACATACAAGATGCCTATCTCCATGTCCCAATAGATGAATAAACCTGAGAGAGGCCTACCTCCATGTCCCAATAGATAGGCATACAAGAGGCCTACTTCCATGTTCCAATAGATAGATAGACCTAAGAGAGGCCTCAATAGATAGATAGACCTAAGAGGGGCCTACCTCCAAGTCCTAATGGATGAATAGACCTAAGAGAGGCCCACCTCCAGATCCCAATAGATAGACATACAAGAGGCCTACTTCCATGTTCTGATAGATGGACCTGAGAGAGGCCAGCCTCCAGGTCTCAATAGGTAGATAGACCTAAGAGAGGCCCACCTCCAGATCCCAATAGATAGACATACAAGAGGCCTACTTCCATGTTCTGATAGATGGACCTGAGAGAGGCCAGCCTCCAGGTCTCAATAGATAGATAGACCTAAGAGGGGCCAACCTCCACGTCCCAATAGATAGACATACAAGAGGCCTACTTCCATGTTCCGATAGATGGACCTGAGAGAGGCCAGCCTCCAGGTCTCAATAGGTAGATAGACCTAAGAGAGGCCAACCTCCAAGTCCTAATGGATGAATAGACCTAAGAGAGGCCCACCTCCAGATCCCAATAGATAGACATACAAGAGGCCTACTTCCATGTTCTGATAGATGGACCTGAGAGAGGCCAGCCTCCAGGTCTCAATAGATAGATAGACCTAAGAGGGGCCAACCTCCATGTCCCAATAGATAGACATACAAGAGGCCTACTTCCATGTTCCGATAGATGGACCTGAGAGAGGCCAGCCTCCAGGTCTCAATAGGTAGATAGACCTAAGAGAGGCCAACCTCCAAGTCCTAATGGATGAATAGACCTAAGAGAGGCCCACCTCCAGATCCCAATAGATAGACATACAAGAGGCCTACTTCCATGTTCTGATAGATGGACCTGAGAGAGGCCAGCCTCCAGGTCTCAATAGGTAGATAGACCTAAGAGAGGCCCACCTCCAGATCCCAATAGATAGACATACAAGAGGCCTACTTCCATGTTCTGATAGATGGACCTGAGAGAGGCCAGCCTCCAGGTCTCAATAGATAGATAGACCTAAGAGGGGCCAACCTCCACGTCCCAATAGATAGACATACAAGAGGCCTACTTCCATGTTCCGATAGATGGACCTGAGAGAGGCCAGCCTCCAGGTCTCAATAGGTAGATAGACCTAAGAGAGGCCAACCTCCAAGTCCTAATGGATGAATAGACCTAAGAGAGGCCCACCTCCAGGCCCGAATAGATATACAAGAGGCCTACTTCCATGTTCCAATAGATAGACAGACCTGAGAGAGGCCTACCTCCAGGTCTCAATAGATAGATAGACCTAAGAGGGGCCAACCTCCATGTCCCAATAGATAGACATACAAGAGGCCTACTTCCATGTTCCGATAGATGGACCTGAGAGAGGCCAGCCTCCAGGTCTCAATAGGTAGATAGACCTAAGAGAGGCCAACCTCCAAGTCCTAATGGATGAATAGACCTAAGAGAGGCCCACCTCCAGATCCCAATAGATAGACATACAAGAGGCCTACTTCCATGTTCTGATAGATGGACCTGAGAGAGGCCAGCCTCCAGGTCTCAATAGGTAGATAGACCTAAGAGAGGCCCACCTCCAGATCCCAATAGATAGACATACAAGAGGCCTACTTCCATGTTCTGATAGATGGACCTGAGAGAGGCCAGCCTCCAGGTCTCAATAGATAGATAGACCTAAGAGGGGCCAACCTCCACGTCCCAATAGACAGACATACAAGAGGCCTACTTCCATGTTCCGATAGATGGACCTGAGAGAGGCCAGCCTCCAGGTCTCAATAGGTAGATAGACCTAAGAGAGGCCAACCTCCAAGTCCTAATGGATGAATAGACCTAAGAGAGGCCCACCTCCAGATCCCAATAGATAGACATACAAGAGGCCTACTTCCATGTTCTGATAGATGGACCTGAGAGAGGCCAGCCTCCAGGTCTCAATAGGTAGATAGACCTAAGAGGGGCCAACCTCCATGTCCCAATAGATAGACATACAAGAGGCCTACTTCCATGTTCTGATAGATGGACCTGAGAGAGGCCAGCCTCCAGGTCTCAATAGATAGATAGACCTAAGAGGGGCCAACCTCCACGTCCCAATAGACAGACATACAAGAGGCCTACTTCCATGTTCCGATAGATGGACCTGAGAGAGGCCAGCCTCCAGGTCTCAATAGGTAGATAGACCTAAGAGAGGCCAACCTCCAAGTCCTAATGGATGAATAGACCTAAGAGAGGCCCACCTCTAGGCCCGAATAGATATACAAGAGGCCTACTTCCATGTTCCAATAGATAGACAGACCTGAGAGAGGCCTACCTCCAGGTCTCAATAGATAGATAGACCTAAGAGGGGCCAACCTCCATGTCCCAATAGATAGACATACAAGAGGCCTACTTCCATGTTCCGATAGATGGACCTGAGAGAGGCCAGCCTCCAGGTCTCAATAGGTAGATAGACCTAAGAGAGGCCAACCTCCAAGTCCTAATGGATGAATAGACCTAAGAGAGGCCCACCTCCAGATCCCAATAGATAGACATACAAGAGGCCTACTTCCATGTTCTGATAGATGGACCTGAGAGAGGCCAGCCTCCAGGTCTCAATAGGTAGATAGACCTAAGAGAGGCCCACCTCCAGATCCCAATAGATAGACATACAAGAGGCCTACTTCCATGTTCTGATAGATGGACCTGAGAGAGGCCAGCCTCCAGGTCTCAATAGATAGATAGACCTAAGAGGGGCCAACCTCCACGTCCCAATAGACAGACATACAAGAGGCCTACTTCCATGTTCCGATAGATGGACCTGAGAGAGGCCAGCCTCCAGGTCTCAATAGGTAGATAGACCTAAGAGAGGCCAACCTCCAAGTCCTAATGGATGAATAGACCTAAGAGAGGCCCACCTCCAGATCCCAATAGATAGACATACAAGAGGCCTACTTCCATGTTCTGATAGATGGACCTGAGAGAGGCCAGCCTCCAGGTCTCAATAGATAGATAGACCTAAGAGGGGCCAACCTCCACGTCCCAATAGATAGACATACAAGAGGCCTACTTCCATGTTCCGATAGATGGACCTGAGAGAGGCCAGCCTCCAGGTCTCAATAGGTAGATAGACCTAAGAGAGGCCAACCTCCAAGTCCTAATGGATGAATAGACCTAAGAGAGGCCCACCTCCAGGCCCGAATAGATATACAAGAGGCCTACTTCCATGTTCCAATAGATAGACAGACCTGAGAGAGGCCTACCTCCAGGTCTCAATAGATAGATAGACCTAAGAGGGGCCAACCTCCATGTCCCAATAGATAGACATACAAGAGGCCTACTTCCATGTTCCGATAGATGGACCTGAGAGAGGCCAGCCTCCAGGTCTCAATAGGTAGATAGACCTAAGAGAGGCCAACCTCCAAGTCCTAATGGATGAATAGACCTAAGAGAGGCCCACCTCCAGATCCCAATAGATAGACATACAAGAGGCCTACTTCCATGTTCTGATAGATGGACCTGAGAGAGGCCAGCCTCCAGGTCTCAATAGGTAGATAGACCTAAGAGAGGCCCACCTCCAGATCCCAATAGATAGACATACAAGAGGCCTACTTCCATGTTCTGATAGATGGACCTGAGAGAGGCCAGCCTCCAGGTCTCAATAGATAGATAGACCTAAGAGGGGCCAACCTCCACGTCCCAATAGACAGACATACAAGAGGCCTACTTCCATGTTCCGATAGATGGACCTGAGAGAGGCCAGCCTCCAGGTCTCAATAGGTAGATAGACCTAAGAGAGGCCAACCTCCAAGTCCTAATGGATGAATAGACCTAAGAGAGGCCCACCTCTAGGCCCGAATAGATATACAAGAGGCCTACTTCCATGTTCCAATAGATAGACAGACCTGAGAGAGGCCTACCTCCAGGTCTCAATAGATAGATAGACCTAAGAGGGGCCAACCTCCATGTCCCAATAGATAGACATACAAGAGGCCTACTTCCATGTTCCGATAGATGGACCTGAGAGAGGCCAGCCTCCAGGTCTCAATAGGTAGATAGACCTAAGAGAGGCCAACCTCCAAGTCCTAATGGATGAATAGACCTAAGAGAGGCCCACCTCCAGATCCCAATAGATAGACATACAAGAGGCCTACTTCCATGTTCTGATAGATGGACCTGAGAGAGGCCAGCCTCCAGGTCTCAATAGGTAGATAGACCTAAGAGAGGCCCACCTCCATGTCCCAATAGATAGACATACAAGAGGCCTACTTCCATGTTCTGATAGATGGACCTGAGAGAGGCCAGCCTCCAGGTCTCAATAGATAGATAGACCTAAGAGGGGCCAACCTCCACGTCCCAATAGACAGACATACAAGAGGCCTACTTCCATGTTCCGATAGATGGACCTGAGAGAGGCCAGCCTCCAGGTCTCAATAGGTAGATAGACCTAAGAGAGGCCAACCTCCAAGTCCTAATGGATGAATAGACCTAAGAGAGGCCCACCTCTAGGCCCGAATAGATATACAAGAGGCCTACTTCCATGTTCCAATAGATAGACAGACCTGAGAGAGGCCTACCTCCAGGTCTCAATAGATAGATAGACCTAAGAGGGGCCAACCTCCATGTCCCAATAGATAGACATACAAGAGGCCTACTTCCATGTTCCGATAGATGGACCTGAGAGAGGCCAGCCTCCAGGTCTCAATAGGTAGATAGACCTAAGAGAGGCCAACCTCCAAGTCCTAATGGATGAATAGACCTAAGAGAGGCCCACCTCCAGATCCCAATAGATAGACATACAAGAGGCCTACTTCCATGTTCTGATAGATGGACCTGAGAGAGGCCAGCCTCCAGGTCTCAATAGGTAGATAGACCTAAGAGAGGCCCACCTCCAGATCCCAATAGATAGACATACAAGAGGCCTACTTCCATGTTCTGATAGATGGACCTGAGAGAGGCCAGCCTCCAGGTCTCAATAGATAGATAGACCTAAGAGGGGCCAACCTCCACGTCCCAATAGACAGACATACAAGAGGCCTACTTCCATGTTCCGATAGATGGACCTGAGAGAGGCCAGCCTCCAGGTCTCAATAGGTAGATAGACCTAAGAGAGGCCAACCTCCAAGTCCTAATGGATGAATAGACCTAAGAGAGGCCCACCTCTAGGCCCGAATAGATATACAAGAGGCCTACTTCCATGTTCCAATAGATAGACAGACCTGAGAGAGGCCTACCTCCAGGTCTCAATAGATAGATAGACCTAAGAGGGGCCAACCTCCATGTCCCAATAGATAGACATACAAGAGGCCAACCTCCAGGTCTCAATAGGCAGATAGACCTAAGAGAGGCCCACATCCAGGTCACAATAGATAGATAGATAGATAGATCTCTCCTCCTCCCTTAATCCTTCCTTCCTTTCCAGCGGGAGAAGAAGCGCATCCTCTTCCTCTACAACGAGATGCTGCGGCGGCGCATGTCCTTCATCGACGTGCAGCGCAAGCGCATCATCCTGCGTGCTCGCAAGCACCAGCGGCTGGTGGGTCCGCGAGTGGGCGAGTGAGTGGGGGTGGGTCCCAGGAGGCGCCCGCTCCCAGGGTCAGCCTGCGTGGCCTCTCGGGGGCCCCTGACCTCCCTCCTCCCCTCCCGCAGGCCAAGCCCCTGTCGGAGCGCCTGGGCCGCTGGTTCCCCTCCTTGCGGCGCTTCATCCTCCGGCGCTGCATCCTCTGCGGCCTCCCCGAGTCGCCCCGCTCCCTCCTCTGCCCCAACGAAGACTGCGGGACCCTCTACTGCCGCCTCTGCTGGCAGGACATGGGCCAGCGGTGCTTCGCCTGCGACCCCAACGCCGTCCTCTCCGACGACGACAGCGACAGCGACGCCTCCGGGGGATACGCCGATTAGACCCATTAAAAGCCTGCTTTGCTCAACACGGGCCTCCTTGGAGTGGAGATTGGGGGGGCTCCAGAGGCTATCTAGTCCAAAGCCAAGGCACGCCAATATAGCCAAGGCCCATCTCCTGCTTTAGGGGCCCACCAAGGACCTAGAGGTCATCTAGGCCAACCAACTGGCAAAAGGGTCTTAGAGGTCATCTATTCCAACCTCCTGGCAAAGGGCCTAGAAGTCATCCTTCTAGCAAAAGGGTCCTAGAGGTCATCCAGTCCAGCCTCCTGGCAAAAGGGTCCTACACGTCATCTAGTCGACCTCCTGGCAAAGGATCTAGAGGTCATCTAGGCCAACCAACTGGCAAAGGACCTTAAGATCATCCTCTTAGCAAAAGGGTCTTAGACGTCATCCAGTCCAGCTTCCTGGCAAAAGGGTCCTAGAGGTCATCTAGACCAACCTACTGCCCCTCAAAGCCAAGGCATACCAATATAGCCAAAGCCCATCTAATGGTTTACAGGCCCACTAAGGACCTAGCATCTATCTAGACCAACCTCCTAGCAAAAGGGTCCTAGAGGTAATCCAGTCCAGCCTCCTGGCAAAAGGGTCCTAGAGGTCATCTAGTCCAACCTACTGCCCCTCAAAGCAAAGTCACACCAATATAGCCAAGGCCCATCTAATGGTTTACAGGCCCACTAAGGACCTAGAGTCCATCTAGACCAACCTCCTAGCCAAAGGGTCCTAGAGGTCATCCAGTCCAGCCTCCTGGCAAAAGGGTCCTACACGTCATCTAGTCCATCTACTGGCAAAGGACCTAGAGGTCATCTAGTCCAACATCTTAGCAAAAGGGTCCTAGAGGTCATCTATATGTTGTTCTGATATGTTGTTTTTATATTTTGTCTATTGTATTGTCTTGGGCATGGCCCCATGTGAGCCGCCCCGAGTCCCCGTTGGGGAGATGGTGGCGGGGTATAAATAAAGTTTTATTATTATTATTATTATTATCTAGACCAACCTACTGCCCCTCAAAGCCAAGGCACACCATCATAGACAAGGCCCATCTAATGGTTTACAGGCCCACTAAGGACCTAGAGTCTATCTAGACCAACCTCCTAGCCAAAGGGTCCTAGAGGTCATCCAGTCCAGCCTCCTGGCAAAAGGGTCCTACACGTCATCTAGTCCATCTACTGGCAAAGGACCTAGAGGTCATCTAGTCCAACATCCTAGCAAAAGGGTCCTAGAGGTCATCTAGACCAACCTACTGCCCCTCAAAGCCAAGGCACACCATCATAGACAAGGCCCATCTAATGGTTTACAGGCCCACTAAGGACCTAGAGTCTATCTAGAACAACCTCCTAGCAAAAGGGTCCTAGAGGTCATACAGTCCAGCCTCCTGGCCCTCAAAGCCAAGCCGACCAGTAGCCAAGGCTCACCTAATGCTTTACAGGCCCACACAGGACCTAGAGGTCATCTAGTCTAACCTCCTGACCCTCAAAGTCAAGGTCTGGTAGTTTGTTGAAGGCCCACAAAGGAGATAGAGATCATTGAGTCCAACCTCCTAGACCCACAAAGCCAAGACTTTTGCAGGTTTGTGATCCCACCACTTCTTTGCTGCTGGGAGGTGGTACTTGAGGCCTAAGTTCCAATGAATCAATTGGGCCACATGGTTGTGCCTCTGTTTGTAGTCTGTCTGTGCGATTTTCTTACAGCAGCTGAGGAGATGATCCATGGTTTCGTCAGCTTCCTTGCACAGTCTGCATTATTATTATTATTATTATTATTATTATTATTATTATTATTATTATTATTATCACTGTGCTTTTCCTGCCTGGCAGAATGGGGTTGAACTGGATGCTCTTTGGGGAAGAGGGTCCCTTCTAATTCTAGGAGTCTCTGATTCTACGTCCCTATTTCTTGCATGAACCTGCTAAAGTCTACGAGGCGGGATGGCCATTTGTCAGGAGGGTTTTCCTGCATGGAGGCAGAAAGGGGTCGGACTGGATGTCCTTTGGGGGACCCCTTCCATCTCTGGGATTTTATACTCATCTGGGCTCTGCATTTCCCCTCTGCAAGAGCAGGGCACGCCAGCAGGGGTCGCTCCAGGACCGTCTGAGAGAGCTTTAAGTTCCAAAGTGCTGCAAAACAGAAGGAAGCCCAATAATAACAATATTAATAATAATAATACCACCTGCCAGCAGTAAAGAACTGGTGGGATCACAAATCTGCAAAAGTATTGGAAAATGAGCACGCAAAGATACTGTGGGACTTCCGAATCCAGACTGACAAAGTTCTGGAACACAACACACCAGACATCACAGTTGTGGAAAAGAAAAAGGTTTGGATCATTGATGTCGCCATCAGGTGACAGTTGCATTGACGAAAAACAACAGGAAAAACTCAGGACCTCAAGATTGAACTGCAAAGACTCTGGCAGAAACCAGTGCAGGTGGTCCCGGTGGTGATGGGCACACTGGGTGCCATGCCAAAAGATCTCAGCCGGCATTTGGAAACAATAGACAATCTGCCAACTGCAAAAGGCCACCCGACTGGGATCTGTACGCAGCATATCTATGTTGTTTGCTGTGTCATAATAATAATAATAATAATAATAATAATAATAATAATAATAATAATAATAATAATAATAAATCACACAGTCCTAGACACTTGGGAAGTGTTCGACTTGTGATTTTGTGATACGAAATCCAGCATATCGATCTTGATTGCTGTGTCATACAATAAAAAAAAAATAATAATAATAGATGCATAGCTACTTTAAATACATAATAATAATAATAATAATAATAATAATAATAATAATAATAATAATAATAAGTTACATAGCCACTTTGAGTCTCCTTTGGGAGAGATAAAGCAGGGTATAAATAAATATAATATTAATAAGAAAAATATGAGGCTCCTGCGCTGCGAACCAGAAGGAAGCCCAGTAATAATAATAATAATAATAATAATAATAATAATAATAATAATTCTGGGATCTGTGCGCATCATCCAAAAATACATCACACAGTCCTAAACGCTTGGGAAGTGTTCGACTTGTGATTTTGTGATATGAAATCCAGCATATCTATCTCGTTTGCTGTGTCATACAATAAAATCATAATGAAATAATAATAATAATAGATGCATAGCTACTTTAAATACATAATAATAATAATAATAATAATAATAATAATAATAATAATAGTTATATAGTCTCCTTTGGGAGAGATAAAGCAGGGTATAAATAAATATAATATTAATAAGAAAAATATTAGTCTCCTGCGCTGCGAACCAGAAGGAAGCCCAGTAATAATAATAATAATCATCATCATCATCATCATTCCAGCTGCTGCTAAAACCATAAGGAAGCCCAGTAACAACAACAACAACAACAACAGTTCCAGCTGCTGCTAAAACTGGACAGGAGCACAAGTTTTGCAAGAAGGTCATAAATCAATGGGCTGATTTCAGATATAATTTGAACTGGGGTAAAGACGGCTCTAGTCAAGACAGGCAAGAGGATCCTTTATCAGTGTTTCTCCTCGGCCTATCTTTATATCGGTCTTCACAAGAGTGTAAATATAAAGCAGAGCGAGAGTGCAATCTTGCTAGACCCCCTTCCCCATTGAGATGCATTGCCTCCAGCGGAAATCTTTGTCTTGTTTTGCAGCCTGAAGCCTCCCCGACACTTGGGACTTTTTGAGCATTATTTCCTATCGGGTGTTGGAAACAGGCCCCTCGTTTTTCTGGAAGCAGAATGGATCTCCTTTAACTGGGATGCAGCAGCAACAAAGGCCAATGCGGTTTTGCACCCAAAGGACTGGAGTGTCTAGATCAGGAGTCCCTCTAATTTTATTTTTCTTTTCTTTTTGTTGTATCAACCTAGAGGCATGGATGAGGGGTTGTGCTATCAATTTTCGAGGTTGGTGGGTGTTTAGTTTTGTTGTTTTGTCGGTCGCCAGGATTCCATCACTCATATATATATATATATCTATATACACACACACACACACACACACACACACACACACACACATCATATATATATATATATATATATATATATATATATATATATATATATATATATAACAGTATAGTGGTATAGTTCAATATAGTAATGTATAATGCTAATATTGTGCTATGCTAATAATATAATACAGTAGAGTCTCACTTATCCAACACTCGCTTATCCAACGTTCTGGATTATCCAACGCATTTTTGTAGTCAATGTTTTCAATATATCGTGATATTTCGGTGCTAAATTCGTAAATACAGTAATTACTACATAGCATTATTACATATTGAACTACTTTTTCTGTCCAATTTGTTGTATAACATGATGTTTTGGTGCTTAATTTGTAAAATCATAACCTAATTTGATGTTTAAGAGGCTTTTCCTTAATCTCTCCTTATTATCCAAAATAATAATAATAATAATAATAATAATAATAATAATAATAATAATAAACTTTGTTTATACCCCGCCACCATCTCCCCAACGGGGACTCAGGGCGGCTTAAATGGGGCCATGCCCAAAACCATACAATATGACAAAATATAAAACAACATATCATTACACAATTTAACATATTCGCTTATCCAACGTTCTGCTGGCCCGTTTACGTTGGATAAGCGAGACTCTACTGTATATTGTATGTACATACAGCTGTTCTGAGTCCCCTTCAGGGTGAGAAGGGCGGGATATAAATGTAATAAATAAATGTAGTAAATGAATAAATAAATAATTTTAGACCTAGGCTCACTCAAAGTCTGAAATGACTTGAAGACACACAACAACAACAATCTTAATTAACCTGACTATCTCATTGGCCAGAAGCAGGCCCACACTTCCTATTGAAATCCTGATAGGTTTATGTGGGTTACAAATGTTTTCATTTTTAAATATTGTACTGTTCTTTCGTTGTTGTTGTTGTTTTGCACTACAAATAAGACATGTGCAGTGTGCATAGGAATTTGTTCAGGTAATGATAATTCGGCCCCTCCACAGTCTGAAGGATTGTGGACCGGCCCTCTGCTTTAAAAGTTTGAGGACCCTTGATCTAGATCCAGGCTGGCTCTCTGTCGAGAGGGATTTGAGTGTGCATTTATGACAGAAGTTGGGGTTTCTTCCAATCCTACGATTCCGCTGCCCCCAAAAATCCCCTTCCAGACTCCGCAGACACTGAGTCACGGCCGCAGCTGGGTGTTGCATCGTGGTGGTGTTGTTATTGTCGTCTTTCGGGTCTAGAAGCAATGCGTTGTCTTCAGAGACACGGGCGGCGAATGCAAGGGGGAAAAAAGCAACCGGGGGAGGCCACATCCTCTCTGCTGATTTTGCAAGCGTTGGGACCGAGCTTTGCCACAAAAGCAAAACATTCCCTCCGCTTGGCATGATGTTTACATTGCTGTGCAGCGAGATGCGGGGACGGAGGAGGACAAGCCACAGAAAACCAGTTGTCCCAGCTGCTTGCTTTCTCTCCGGAGATGTGCCCAGGCCTGTGGCAAAGCATCGGGAAGATCCAAGGGAAAGCGGGCGAGTCGGAGCAGGCCTGAGCGCCGAAAACACGCCGCGTTGGTGTCTGGAAGGAGCCGGAAACCCCCTTCTTGTCCTCGGCTTTGTGCGACCAGACACATGTTTGCAAACCGGGCCTGATTCACTCTCACTCCTTTGCCACACGTGGCTTCTCGCAACCTGCATGGGCTTGACGTGGAGATCGGGAAGCCTGAAACGTCACACAGATACCTTGTTATGGAGATGCCATTAGAACCATGGCATCATCCGCAAATAAATTAATTTTAATTACTTCCCTCCCAATTTTATACCTTACCAGAGACTCACACAGATAATAATAATAATAATAATAATAATAATAATAATAATAATAATAATAATAATAATAACAACAACAATTTGGACAGAAAAACAAAAAAACTCATGATCATTCATCATTCACTGCACCCTCACAGTGATGTTGACCGGCTATATCTGCCTAGAAGATCAGGGGGCAGAGGACTCTTGCAAGTCAAACAAGCAGTCAAAGAAGAAGAACATGCCCTGGCAGAAGATGTAAAGCAAAGTGAAGAACCTGCTTTGATTGAAGTCAAAAATCAGAAACTCCTCAAACTCCTCAATGAATCATTTGGGCCACATAGTTGTGCCTCTGTTTGTAGTCTGTCTGTGCAATTTTCTTACAGCAGCTGAGGATATGATCCATGGTTTCGTCGGTTTCCTTGCACAGTCTGCATTTTGGGTCATCAGCTGATTTTTCAATCTTGGCCTTAATTGCCTTTGTCCTGATGTCTTGCTCCTGGGCTGCAAGGATCAGGCCTTCTGTCTCCTTCTTCAGGGTCCCATTCGTGAGCCAGAGCCAGGTCTTCTCCTTATCAGCTTTTCCTTCAATTTTGTCAAGGAACTTTCCATGCATTGCTTTGTTGTGTCAGCTGTCAGCTCTAGTTTGTAGTGCGGTTTTCTTGTACTGATTCTTTGTCTGCTGTGTTTTTATTATTGTATGATACAGCAAACAAGACAGACATGCTGGATTTCATATCACAAAATCACAAGTCGAACACTTACCAAGCGTTTAGGACTGTGTGATGTATTTTCGGATGATGCGTGCAGATCCCAGTAGGGTGGCCTTTTGCAGTTGACAGATCGTAATTTTGTCAATGTCTATTGTTTCCAAATGGCGGCTGAGATCTTTTGGCACGGCACTTTCCATGCAGTGTTTTGTTGTGCCAGCTGTCAGCTCTAGTTTGTAGTGCAGTTTTCTTGTACTGATTCTTTGTCTGCTGTGTTGTTGTTGTTGTTGTTGTTGTTATTATTATTATTATTATTATTATTATTATTATTATTATTATTATTATTGCCTTGCAACCAGAATGGACAACTAAATGCTCTGAGGTCCATCCCCAGCGCCTCCAAAATCTGGGCGGGAGCGACTGGTGAGGCTGGTGCCAGGCAGCGGAGGGGAAGTGCTGAGCTGGGCAGACTGGGAGACAGCTGACAGAACGCAGCCTGCCTTTCACACGCTCCGAGAGATATTCCCACACAGATCCACGCCCTTCCAAAACCGGGCTACTTAGCATTATGACGCTGCTTTCAGCGCTTGCTGTGCAACCCAGCAGGATTTGCCTCTCAGTAAATATTTGCCAGGGAGCAATTAATCATCCGGAGGGAGGGAGGGGAAAAGGCAAAAAGAGAGATGGGAAAACCAGAACATGTGAAGTCATATGGGAGTTAACAGGGAGCATGTGTTTGTGCTCACATAGACATAGGGAAGAAAAGAAGGAAGGAAGGAAGGCTGTTGCATTGGTAAAGCAACACTCCTTGACCCACTGCTTCTGCAGGATGAAAGCCAAAAGTCAGGCTGCAATGACTTTTGTGACAGAACTGCAATACGCTGACGATATCGTACTCTGTGCTCCTTTTAGTCCGTAAGAGCTGTTCATCAGTGGAACTCACTGCCTTGCAGTCTGGTGGAACTGCTTCTTTGGAAGCTTTGAAAGATGCTGGATGGCCATCTGTCGGGGAGGATTAGATTGTGTTTCCTGCCTGGTAGAATGGGGATTTATTTATTATTTATTTATTTACAACATTTATACACCGCCCTTCTCACCCAAGGGATCTCAGGGCGGCTTACAAAAATTGGCAAAATTGAATGCCCAAAATGCAATCATAAAAACAAAACAATATAAACAGATCCATTAATAACATTGTTAAAACACATACTGTGTTTCCCTGAAAATAAGACAGTGTCTTATATTAATTTTTGCTCCCAAAGATGCTCTAGGTCTTATTTTCAGGGGATGTCTTATTTTTCCATGAAGAAGAATTCATATTTATTGTTGAACAAAAAAATGAACATTTATTATATACTGTACAGTAGTTGTCATCACAAACCAGCATAACCAGGCAAACTGTGAATCCTGTCAAGAATTTTTTGTTACTACCAATATTTACATGTACAACACTCTATGGTATGTACATTTATCGATCCTGCAAGCTCTGGCGTTCTGTTTGGCGGGCATGCTTCCAAACAAAAACTTTGCTAGGTCTTATTTTTGGGGGAGGCTTTATATTTAGCAATTCAGTAAAACTTCTACTAGGTCTTATTTTCTGGGAATGTCTTATTTTAGGGGAAACAGGGTAATAAAAACCTTAAAAATGTATATATAATTAATTCCATTTGTCCAAGATCCTCATGCTTCATCCTTACTTGATGACCTCTGGGGTCTCTTCCAACTCTAAGCCAACAAAGTTTCCAGTCCTCACCAATCTCCTGGGGTTTTGGAAATGCAAGTACTTAATAGCAAAGACCCCCAAAGGCAGTGGCGGAGTCCACCTTCCCGCCAAAGGCCCAGGTTTGTCGGCTTCAGCGTTTTTGATCTCAATCTCCCTTCCTCCGGGAGTCTCTGCCTATCTCCAGAGACAGCAGACACATTCCTGGACCCGTGCCTGAAGGGAGGAAAGGCAGAAGAGGCACCCCAAGTCTGCAAAGTGGGAGGCAGAGGCACCAAGAGGGGGGCTGTTATCGGAGGAAAGGTCTCTGTGCATGCCCAGAGGGCCCTGTTCTGAACCTGCCTCATATCGGCTGCATTTAACACGCGGCAACTCCCCGAGTGTAGCAAGGCTCATTGAAGATATCCTTTTGTTTCTCCCACCTAAAGTCAGTGCACAAACAAAGGTTTTTGGGAGACCACACTTGTCCCACTTAGCGCATGATGCCAAACCTGACCCTCAGGGTCCATGCCATGTAAAGGGCCAGCACTATCCAGCTTCTCTATCTGTTCCTGGTTTGAAAGTGTTATTTCCTGTTTAATTGCGGGATACTTCTTTTGAAAGTAGTCGCTCTGCCCCAGAAACTTTGTTTTTTTGTGGCTGCCACAAAGTTGGTTGAGATTCAATGATGAGAAATTCATTGGAAAACTAGATCAAAATGTGCAAATATCTTGGATCTATTTACCATGTTGTACCCTTGAGCAACAAGGAGAGAAGGGCAATAAAAGTATTATTATTATTATTATTATTATTATTAGATCTATTTATCATGTTGTACCCAGCCTTGAGCTGCAAAGAAAGGCAGGAAATAATAATAATAATAATAATAATAATAATAATAATAATAATAATAATAATAATAATACAGGAAAAACTCAGCCGCTATCAGGACCTCAAGACTGAACTTCAAAGACTCTGGCAGAAACCAGTACAGGTGGTCCCGGTGGTGATCGGCACATTGGGTGCCGTGCCAAAAGATCTCAGCCAGCATTTGGAAACAATAGACATTGACAAAATTATGATCTGCCAACTGCAAAAGGCCACCCGACAGGGATCTGCAGCATCATCCGAAAATATATCACACAGTCCTAGACACTTGGGAAGTGTTGAACTTGTGATTTTGTGAAACGAAATCCAGCATGTCTATCTTGTTTTCTGTGTCATACAATAAAATAATAATAATAAAATCACGATCTGCCAACTGAAAAAGGCCACCCTACTGGGATCTGTACGCATCATCTGAAAATACATCACATTCCTAGAC
The DNA here is from genome assembly GCF_035594765.1 of Anolis carolinensis. Taxonomy (NCBI): domain Eukaryota; kingdom Metazoa; phylum Chordata; class Lepidosauria; order Squamata; family Anolidae; genus Anolis; species Anolis carolinensis. Next base: position 16,039,430 of record NW_026943825.1, on the reverse strand, counting down.
ACTTGGGAAGTGTTCGACTTGTGACTTTGTGATACAAAATCCAGCATATCTATCTTGTTTGCTGTGTCATAATAAAATAATAATAATAATAATAATAATAATAATAATAATACTGTAATAATAATAATAATAATAATAATAATAATAATAATAGGATCTATTTATCCTGTTGTACCCTTGAGCTATAAGGAAAGATGGGTAATAAATTTATTATTACCATTATTATTGGATCTATTTATCATGTTGTATCCCACTTTGAGCAGTGAGAAGTGGATAATAAATTTATTACTACTACTACTACTACTACTACTACTATTGGATCTGTTTATCATGTTGTACCCCGCTCTGAGCTGCAAGGAGAAGTGGTATTATTATTATTTTGTAAAACTACAAATTCCCAGCATCCAAGTGGTGCAAAACTGCATCAGCTCTACAGTATAGACGGAAGAAATAGATAAAGAAGACAACGGTACTGGTGAAATGTCCGGATGTTTCCCAAAACTAATCCCGCTCTCCTGTTTCTATTCCCAGCTTGGAAATAAAGGAAACTTATCTATCAAATAACAACTCACTCCAGGCCTCTTTGGCCGGCGTCCTTCTCCCAGGCCGAGGCCGGACTCGAGAGGGAAACAGATGCTTCCTGCCAAGGTGTTGCCACAGAGCGAGAAACCTCGCTGTTTATAGCTGCATTTGCTGGAATTGGGCACCTATGGTGGGAACTCAATGAGGGGGTGGTCAGTAGGGCTCTGGCTTGGAAAAGCACACTTCTCTGGGCAGCGTCCAGCACCAACACCATCCTAACTCACCTCCCCATTTCTGAGGAAAGGCCCCGTATAAGCGTCCAGGGCCTTGGCACCAAGTCTGTGTTGTGTCTCAGACACTGGCTGGACGGTCAGTGGGAACCTCAGAGCGGTCAGTTCCCAGCGCTTTGAGCAACCGGGTCCTGGCTTCGGCTTCACAAAAGAAGGTGGAGGCAAAAGGAAAGACTGGTGATAAACAGGGGCCCGTCTGGGAACCCAGTTCTCACATTGGCACAAAGCGGAAAGACCGGGCACGAAAGAGGCCTTTGAGCCAGGAAAGCATGACAGAATCCTAGAATCATAGACTGAGAAGAGACCCCAGGGACCATTCCTGATTTTTTTTTGCACCTGCCTTGTAGTTAGGGTGGCGAAGTGTGTTAAAGCACTGAATTGCTGAACTTGCAGAACTCACACTGGCATGTTTTCAAACTGCTAGGTTGGCAGAAGCTGGAGCTAACAGCGAGTGCTTGGATAAGTGAGACTCTACTGCAGGGGTCCTCAAACTTTTAAAGCAGAGGGCCGGTCTACCATCCTTCAGACTGTTGAGGGGCCAAATTATCATTTGAAAACAAAAACAAAAAACAAAAAACAAAAAAATTCCTATGCACACTGCACATATCTTATTTGTAGTGCTAAACAATAACAATAACAATGAAAGACCAATACAATATTTAAAAATGAAAATAATTTTAACCAACATAAACCTATCAGGATTTCAATAGGAAATGTGGGCCTGCTTCTGGCCAATGAGATAGTCAGGTTAATTAGGATTGTTGTTGTTGTGTGCCTTCAAGTCATTTCAGACTTTGGGCGAGCCTAAGTCCAAAATTATTTATTTATTCATTTACTACATTTATTTACTACATTTATATCCCACCCTTCTCACCCTGAAGGGAACTGAGAGCAGCTGTATGTACATACAATATATTATATTATTAGCATAGTACAATATTAGCATTATATATTACTATATTGAACTATACCACTATACTGTAATATTATATGTAATATTTAACATATAATTAATATTATTATATGGTATTATTATTATTAATATTATATTGTATAAAATGATAATATTATTACCAATATCACATGTATATACAATATATTATATTATTAAAACTGATATAAAAATATTATATTATAAATGAGGGCAGGGGCCAGGTAAATGACTTTGGAGGGCCGCATCTGGCCCCCGGGCCTTAGTTTGGGGACCCCTGCTCTACTGTAATATAATATATTGTATACACATATAATATTTATAACAATATTATAATGTATCACAATATAACACTAATAATACAATATAATAATAATTATTATATAGAGTCTCACTTATCCAACATAAACGGGCCGGCAGAATGTTGGATAAGTGAATATTTATTTATTTATTACAATATTTATATCCCGCCCTTCTCACCCAACAGGGGACTCAGGGCGGCTTACAATAAAACGCATATATAAAAATTATACAGTGCAATATAAATCAGTTAAAAATTATTAACATTACATCAGTATTCATAAAACACATTATAAAATACAAGTAGGCGTGTTCAGTTCAAAAAACTGGGTCTGTCGATTGAGTTCCAGCGTACATGATAATAATTAATTCTTAATAATAATTAAGAATATGTTGGATAATAAGGAGGGATCAAGGAAAAGCCTATTAAACATCAAATTAGGTTATGGGGTTGTTGTATGTCTTTCGGGCTGTGTGGCCATGTTCCAGAAGCATTCTCTCCTGACGTATCGCCCACATCTATGGCAGGCATCCTCAGAGGTTGTGAGGTATGGAGAAAACTAAGCAAAGAGGTTAATATATTAGTTTGCTTAGTTTTCTCCATACCTCACAACCTCTGAGGATGCCTGCCATAGATGTGGGCGATACGTCAGGAGAGAATGCTTCTGGAACATGGCCACACAGCCCGAAAGACATACAACAACCCTGTGATCCCAGCCATGAAAGCCTTCGACAACAAATTAGGTTATGATTTTACAAATTAAGCACCAAAACATCAGATTATACAACAAATTTGACAGAAAGAGTAGTTTAATATGCAGTAATGCTTACATAGTAATTACTGTATTTACGAATTTAGCACCAAAATATCACGATGTATTGAAAACATTGACTCCAAAAATGCGTTGGATAATCCAGAACGTTGGATAAGTGAGACTCTACTGTAGTAGTATAATAATAGTATAATAATAATAATAAGAAGAAGAATGGTAGTAGTATAATAGTACAGTAGAGTCTCACTTATCCAAGCTAAACTGGCCAGCAGAAGCTTGGAAAAGCGAATATCTTGGATAATAAGGAGGGATTAAGGAAAAGCCTATTAAACATCAAGTTAGATTATGATTTTACAAATTAAGCACCAAAACATCATGTTAGACAACAAATTTGACAGAAAAAGTAGTTCAATACGCAGTAATGTTATGTTGTAATTACTGAATTTACGAATTTAACACCAAAATATCACAATATATTGAAAACATTGACTACAAAAATGGCTTGGATAATCCAGAAGCTTGGATAAGCGAGGCTTGGATAAGTGAGACTCTACTGTATAATAATAGTATAACAATAGTATAATAGTAATACAGTATTACATATTCTATTGTTATACTATTATTATACTATTATTATATATATTATATAATAATATATATTACATTATATTATTATACTACTGCAAATAATAGTATAATAATAGTATAACAATAGTATAATAATAAAACAGTATTACATATAATATTATTAATAATATTGAAGTATGATGGTCTAGTACAATATCTTCTATCTATATATATAAAAGAGTGATGGCATCACGGCAATTCACAAAACAACAAAAGTACAGGCCCCCCCAACCTCAAAATTTGACAACACAACCCATCATCCACGCCTCAAGGTTGATACAACAAAAAGAAAAGAAAAATAAAGTCCTAATTAGAGGGAGAGCAATAATTTTTTTTATCCAATTGCTGCCAGTTTAGAGGGCTAATCTCTGCCCACTTGGTTGCCTAGCAACCAAGGGACAGCCAGGTTTCAGTTAGGGGACAGGCAGATTTAGGCCTCACTTAGACTTCTTCCACAGATTATCTAATTTGCACTGGATTATATGGCAGTGTAGACTCAAGGCCCTTCCACACAGCTATATAACCCATTTATAATCTTATATTATCTGCTTTGCACTGGATTATCTTGACTCCACACTGCCATATAATCCACTTCAGTGTGCATTTTATACAGCTGTGAAGAAGGGGCCTCATATAATCCAGTTCTGAGCAGATAATATAAGATTGGAAATATACAGTAGAGTCTCACTTATCCAACGCAAACAGGCCGGCAGGATAAGTGAATATGTTGGATAATAAGAAGGGATTCAGGAAAAGCCAATTAAACATCAAATTAGGTAATCGGAAGGAACTTGTAGTAATATATAATGCTAATATTGTACTATGCTAATGATATAATATACTGGATGTATATATATGTATATATGTATTCGGGGTGAGAAGGGCAGGATATAAAGGCCGCCAATAAATAATAAATAAGTAAAAATTTTGTTTGTGTTTTCAAACACATTACAATTTGTACCCTCGGTAGGTTCGCTTCGGAGACGACAAATAAATATACCCAGAAGACGTGGCCTGATGTCCGCACGGGGAGACAGAACCGGGTCAAAAATGGCGCCGGCGGTCCTGTCAGAGCAAAGGAAGCCTCCGCGGCAAGCGGAGGCGGCGATTGGAGGAGCGGGAGGTGACGTCACGCGCGCGACGGGGAAACGGCTCGCAGCGGAGGCGGGGATTGGAAGGGGGAGCGGTGACGTCACGCACGCGCAGGCTGGGAAGGAAGAGCCGGAGGAGAAGCAGTGCGCAGGCGCAGCTGAGGTAGCCAGGTAAGTGGGCCTCTGGTTCTGGTCTGGTTCTGTTTGCAGGTATTGTCTAAGTCACAGGATGATGGATGGATGGATAAATAGATAGAATCCTACAGTAGGACTCCAAGGGCCATCCAGTCCAATCTACTTCTGCTTTTGGATGAAGACACCATTCAATCCCTCCCGACAGATGTCCGTCCAGTCGTGGCTTCAAATCCGCCAAAGAAGATAGATACATAGATAGATGCATCGGTAGGTAGGACAGATGCCATATAATAATAATACATTGTTATAATTGTATGTTATATATTACATGTACTATTACTAATAATATTGCAGTATAGTGGTATGGTATAAAAATTCGTAAATACAGTAATTACTACATAACATTACTGCGTATTGAACTACTTTTTCTGTCAAATTTGTTGTATAACATGATGTCTTGGTGCTTCATTTGTAATTTGATGTTTAATAGGCTTTCCTTAATCCCTCCTTATTATCCAACATATTCGCTTATCCAATGTTCTGCCGGCCCGTTTATGTTGGATAAGTGAGACTCTACTGTATACTGTAATATTATTAGTAATATTTCATTTAATATATAATCTATAATATTATTATATTGTATCATTATTAGTATTATATTGTTTTACATTGTAATATTATCAATATTATATGTATATACAATATATTACATTATTAGCATAGCACAATATTAGCATTATTATCTATCTATATAAAAGAGTGATGGCATCATGGCGACCCACAAAACAACAAAACTACAGGCCCCCAACCTCGAAATTTGACAACACAACCCATCATCCACACCTGTAGGTTGATACAACAGAAAGAAAAGAAAAATAAAGTCCTAGTTAGAGGGAGAGGAATGATTGCTTTTATCCAATTGCTGCGTTAGAAGGCTAAGCTCCTCCAACTTGGTCTCCTAGCAACCCAATAAAAAATAATAAAAAACACTAAAAATAATTAAAAATACTAAAAAATTAATACAATAAAATACTATAATAACAGAAAATAACTAAAAATAATACAAGAAAATAATAAAATATAATAAATAAAAAGATAACTTACAATAAAAATAATTTAAAAATACAAATAACGTCAAATAAAAATTACACAACAATTTTTAACCAATACCACCACCATTTTGCCACAGCAACGCGTGGCTGGGCACAGCTAGTATATATAATGGGTTGTTGTGTGTCTTTTGGGCTGTGTGGCCATGTTCCAGAAGTATTCTCTCCTGACGTTTCACCCACATCTATGGCAGGCATCCTCAGAGGTTGTGACGTATGGATAAACTAGGCAAGGAAAGGAAAAAAATATTATCTGTGGAGAGTCCGGGGTGTGGCAAGGGTCCTTTGTCAGTTGGAAGCCATCATTAATGTTTCAGTTAATCACCCTAATTAGCATTGGAAAAGTTTGTCTCTTGCCTGGGAGGCATCCTTTGTTCAGTCATTAGTCGTCCTTGGGGCTCCTCTGCCCTCAGAGTGTTGCTTCCCATCTACTGTTTTGATTTTTGAGTTTAATACTGGTAGCCAGATTTTGTTCATTTTCATGGTTTCCTCCTTTCTGTTGTCCACATGCTTGTGGATTTCAATGGCTTCTCTGTGTCGTCTGACATGATAGTTGTTGGAGTGGTCCAGCATTTCTGTGTTCTCAAATAATATCCTGTGTTCAGGTTGGTTCAAGTGCTCTGCTATGGCTGATTTCTCTGGTTGAGTGAGTCTGCAGTGCCTTTCATGTTCTTTGACTCGTGTTTGGTGGTCCCTATGTATACTTGTCCACAGCTGCATGGGATACGGTAGACTGCTGCAGAGAGAGGATTCCTCTTGTCTTTCACTGACCGTAGCATTTGTTGGATTTTCTTGGTGGGTCTGGAGATAGTTTGTAGGTTGTGCTTCTTCATCAGTTTGCCTATGCGGCCAGTGGTTCCCTTGATGTCTGGTAAGAACACCTTTCCTCTGGGTGGATCTTTGTCTTATATATAGTGCCTTGTGACTCTAGATCAGGGGTCCCCAAACTAAGGCCCGGGGGCCGGATGCGGCCCTCCGAGGTCATTTAACTGGCCCTCACCTTCAGTTTTATAATATAATATATTGTATATACATATAATATTGATAATAATATTATAATGTAATACAATATAACACTAATAATAGTACCATATAATAACATTAATTATATATTCTATATTACATATAATATTACTAATAATATTACAGTATAGTGGTATAGTTCAATATAGTAATATATAATGTTAATATTGTGCGATGCTAATAATATAATATATTGTATGTACATACAGCTGCTCTGAGTCCCCTTTGGGGTGAGAAGGGTGTGATACAAATGTAGTAAATAAATGCAGCAAATAATAAATAAATAAATAAATAAATTTTAGACTTAGGCTCGCCCAAAGTCTGAAATGACTTGAAGGCACACAACAACAACAACAACAACCACCCTAATTAACGTGACTATCTCATTGGCCAGAAGCAGGACCACACTTCCCATTGAAATCCTGATAAATGTATGTTGGTTAAAATTGTTTTTATTTTTCAATATTGTATTGTTCTTTCATTGTTGTTGTTGTTTTTGCACTACAAATAAGACATGTGCAGTGTGCATCGGAATTTGTTTGTATTTTTTTTTTCCAAATTATAATCCGGCCCCTCAACAGTCTGAAGGATTGTGGACCGGCCCTCGGCTTAAAAAGTTTGAGGACCCCTGCTCTAGATCTCTCCTTCTGCGGCACGTGGTCAACCTTCTTTCTCGCCTTCCTTGCAGACCATGACGAAGCTCCTGCGCTGCCTGTGGAGCCTGGGCCTCTTTGGCGTGGCGTGGGCCGTCCTGGCGCTGGACCCGCTGGACCTGCGCCCGCTTCCGGCCCCGTGGCCCCAGGTCCTCCGCCCGCTGCCCGCGTACCTACTGGTGTCCTTTGGCTGCTTCTCTCTGGCCGTGGTGGGCTTCCGCTTGGCCACCTTCAACGACTGCGAGGCGGCCGCCCAAGAGCTGCAGGACCAGATCCGGGAGGCCAAGCAAGACCTGGCCCGGCGGGGGCTCCGGCTCTGAAAAAGAACAAGTGTTTTCCCTCTAACCTTGCAAAAAAAATATATTGCAATCTAAATAGTGTTGCAGACAACCTCTGGATGTGCTTTTGCACGAGCAAGACTTGCAGGAGAAAGATACTGTTTTGCAGAGAACCTTCGGATGTGTTTTTGCATTTGCTGCCGTGCAGCTGATGCACTTTCCTTGCAATTCTGCCCCGCCGGATCATTATTGCAGTCAGCTATCAATTAACTGGAACTCTCGGGCAACTGAGAAAAATAATCTGGGAAAAATAATACTGTTTTTATAATACATTAAAACTATGGCATATTATGTTTGGTCTTGACTTGTCTTTGTTTACTTTTAAGTGCTGTCTTCCAATCTATATACAGTAGAGTCTCACTTATCCAAGCTAAATGGGCCGGCAGAAGCTTGGATAAGTGAATATCTTGGATAATAAGGATTAAGGAACCTATTAAACATCAAATTAGGTTATGATTTTACAAATGAAGCACCAAAACATGTTAGACAACAAATTTGGCGGAAAAAGTAGTTCTATACGCAGTTATGCTATGTAGTAATTACTGTATTTATGAATTTAGCACCAAAATATCACAATATATTGAAAACATTGACTCCAAAAATGCATTGGATAATCCAGAATGTTGGATAAGCGAGTGTTGGGTAAGTGAGGAAAGAGGAAACGTGCCCCGATTTTCAGAAAAAGGTCCCTTCTTATTTTATTTTGTTGCAAGGCACTTTAAAAAAATAATCACGGTTGCTAAAAGTGGAAAGTCCGCGCTGGGCTTTGGTGTCTTTTGCACGTTAAGGGTCCAGGTGGGAGGCAATGAGGGGCCCCAGAGGCCATCTAGCCTGTCCCTGTGGGTCCGCGGTGGCCGGCATAGTGTCCTCAGGCCTGGAGCGGCCGATACAAGGTCTTGTGGTCCGGAGGGAAGCGCCAGAAGAGCCAGAAGCGGACCAGGCTGGTGGCGATGCCCGGCACATTGGGGACCTGGACAAAGAAAGAAGGAGGCATCAAGGGCAGACACGTGCGGTGAAGGGCAGCAAGGAGAGAAATCCATGCGTCACAAACCCTGGGCCAATTGCGCCCCGAAGGCTCCGTTGATCGGACACTCAATTTAATTAGTGATAATAATCAATGCGGTGTGACTTCTGCAAGGGTCAAGGCTGGGTAGTGGGCACAACCGCTCATTAGTAGCCTCCATGGGGACTGATAGACACTGGAATAAAAACAATAATAATAACAATAATAACAACAACACGTATTAATAATATAGACTCCCAGTATAGCCATGACCTCCATGGGGATTGACAGATGCCAAAATAATAATAATAATAATAATAATAAGGAATTTTCCAGGGAGACTCATTGTCCCCTCTGCTTTTCATTATTGCCATGATCTCTCTGTCAACAATCTTACAAAAAACAAATCTCGGCTATCAAACATCTAAGAAATCTCACAAAATTTCGCATCTGATGTACATGGATGACCTGAAGCTATATGGGAAAACGGAAACTGAAATCCAGTCTCTGACCAACACTGTCCGAATTTTTAGCACTGATGTCAGCATGGAGTTTGGTTGGGACAAATGTGGTCAGCAAAGAATACACACAAAGGGTCAGAAAAATTCTCAAAAGCAAGCTCACTGGAGGCAACATCATCAAGGCCATAAACACCTGGGCCATACCTGTCGTAAGATATACGCTGGCATCATAAACTGGACACAGATGGAACTGGACAATTTGGACAGAAAAACAAGAAAACTCATGACCATTCATCATTCCCTGCACCCTCGCAGTGATGTTGACCGGCTATATCTGCCTAGAAGATCAGGGGGCAGAGGACTCTTACAAGTAAAACAAGCAGTCAAAGAAGAAGAACATGCCCTGGCAGAAGATGGAAAGCAAAGTGAAGAACCTGCTTTGATTGAAGTCAAAAACCAGAAACTCCTCAAAACACAGCAGACAAAAAACCATACAAGAAAACCGCACTACAAACTAGAGCTGACAGCTGGCACAGCAAAACATTGCATGGAAAGTTCCTTGACAAAGTTGAAGGAAAAGCTGATAAGGAGAAGACCTGGCTCTGGCTCACGAATGGGACCCTGAAGAAGGAGACAGAAGGCCTGATCCTTGCAGCCCAGGAGCAAGACATCAGGACAAAGGCCATTCAGGCCAAAATCGAAAAATCAGCTGATGACCCAAAATGCAGACTCTGCAAGGAAACCAATGAAACCATGGATCATATTCTCAGCTGCTGTAAGAAAATCGCACAGACAGACTACAAACAGAGGCACAACTCTATGGCCCAAATGATTCATTGGAACTTATGCCTCAAGTACCACCTCCCAGCAGCAAAGAACTGGTGGGATCACAAACCTGCAAAAGTATTGGAGAATGAGCACACAAAGATACTGTGGGACTTCCGAATCCTGACAAAGTTCTGGAACGCAACACACCAGACATCACAGTTGTGGAAAGAAAAAGGTTTGAATCATTGATGTTGCCATCCCAGGTGACAGTCGCATTGACGAAAAACAACAGGAAAAACTCAGCCGCTCTCAGGACCTCAAGATTGAACTGCAAAGACTTTGGCAGAAACCAGTGCAGGTGGTCCCGGTGGTGATGGGCACAAAAGATTTCAGCTGGCATTTGGAAACAATAGACATTGACAAAATTACGATCTGCCAACTGCAAAAGGCCACCCGACTGGGATCTGCACGCATCATCCGAAAATACATCACACAGTCCTAGACACTTGGGAAGAGTTCGACTTGTGATTTAGTGAAACGAAATCCAGCATATCTATCTTGTTTGCTGTGTCATAATAAAATAATAATAATAATAATAATAATAATAATAATAATAATAATAATTGATGATAATAATAATATAGACTCTGGGTGGGCAATGGGGTATGGGGGGGGGGGTCTCACCGCGATGTAGAGGTCCCCCAGGAGCAGGCCGTAGAGGGTCCAGCTGGCCGAGGCCAAGAAGGTGGTGACGGTCAGCGGGAAGGAGAGGCACTGGGCGGAGCGGCTCCTCACGATCTTGGCCTGAGGACGGAGAAGGACGGACGGGAGGACGGCAGTTCCCATCGTCCAGGGACGGGGAAGCGTGCCTCCACGAGACTCTGCTTACCAGGTCGGCCAGTGGGGAGAGGTACATGGCGATGGTGAAGAGGCTGCAGAAGAGGCCCAGGCGGCTGAGGCGGGTGGGCCGGTCCGGGACCAGGAGGCTGAAGTAGCCGTAGCCCAGCAGCAGCGCCCCCAGCAAGGCCAGCGTCCTCCACAGCACGGAGCCCTGCGGACAGGGAAGGGCATTCGGTAGCATGGCCATCTGCCGGGAGGGATCGGATGGTGTCTCTCCTCCGGGGCTGGACTCCTCGTGGGGACCCCTCCAACTCTAGGGTTCGATGATCCTCTCTATCTGCCCATCCACCTGACTGATCAATTGATCAGACAATCTATACATCCATCTGCTTAATGATCAATTGATCAATCCGTCCATCTAGCTGCCTAGCCTATCTATGTCTCTGCCTATGTACCTATCAATTAATCGATCAATTGATAAATCAATCTGTCTTTCTGTCTTTCTTTCTGTCTGTCTATCTGTCTGTCTATCTATCTATCTATCTGTCTATCCATCCATCTGCTTAACAATCAATTATCGATCGATCCATCTAGCTGCCTAGGCTATCTATGTTTCTGCCTATGATAAATTGATCAATCAATTGATAAATCAATCTGTCTTTCTGTCTTTCTTTCTGTCTGTCTATCTGTCTGTCTGTCTGTCTGTCTATCTATCTATCTATCTATCTATCTATCTATCTATCTATCTGTCTATCCATCCATCTGCTTAACAATCAATTATCGATCGATCCATCTAGCTGCCTAGCCTATCTATGTTTCTGCCTATGTACCTATCAATTAATCGATCAATTGATAAATCAATCTGTCTTTCTGTCTTTCTTTCTGTCTGTCTATCTGTCTGTCTGTCTATCTATCTATCTATCTATCTATCTATCTATCTATCTATCTATCTATCTATCTATCTATCTATCCATCCATCCGCTTAATGATCAATTGATCAATCCGTCCATCTAGCTGCCTAACCTATCTATGTCTCTGCCTATGTACCTATCAATTAATCGATCAATTGATAAATCAATCTGTCTTTCTGTCTTTCTTTCTGTCTGTCTATCTGTCTATCTATCTATCTATCTATCTATCTATCTATCTATCTATCTATCTATCTATCCATCCATCTGCTTAACAATCAATTATCGATCGATCCATCTAGCTGCCTAGCCTATCTATGTTTCTGCCTATGTACCTATCAATTAATCAATCAATTGATAAATCAATCTGTCTTTCTGTCTTTCTTTCTGTCTGTCTATCTGTCTGTCTATCTATCTATCTATCTATCTATCTATCTATCTATCTATCTATCCATCCATCTATCTGCTTAACGATCAATTGATCGATCAATCAATCTAGCTGCCTAACCTATCTATATCTATGCCTATGTACCTATCAATTAATCAATTAATTGATAAATCAGTCTGTCTTTTTGTCTTTCTTTCTGTCTATCTATCCATCCATCCATCTCCTTAACAATCAATTATTGATCGATCCATCTAGCTGCCTAGCCTATCTATATCTCTATCTACTGATCAATTAATTGATCAATTGATCCATCTGTCTGCCTAATCTATGTATCAGCCTATCTATCTACTTATCAATTAATTAATCAATCAATCCCTCTGTCTGCCTTATCTATCGGCTTGATGATCAATTGATCAGTCGATCCATCTATCTGCCTTATCTCTATCTATCTATCTATCGGCTTAATGATCAATTGATCAGTCGATCCATCTATCTGCCTTATCTATCTATCTATCTATCTATCTATCTATCTATCTATCTATCGGCTTAATGATCAATTGATCAGTCGATCCATCTATCTGCCTTATCTATCTATTTATCTATCATCTATCTATCGGCTTAATGGTCAATTGATCAGTCGATCCATCTATCTGCCTTATCTCTATCTATCTATTTATCTATCATCTATCTATCGGCTTAATGATCAATTGATCAGTCGATCCATCTATCTGCCTTATCTCTATCTATCTATCTATTTATCTATCATCTATCTATCGGCTTAATGGTCAATTGATCAGTCGATCCATCTATCTGCCTTATCTATCTATCTATTTATCTATCATCTATCTATCGGCTTAATGATCAATTGATCAGTCGATCCATCTATCTGCCTTATCTCTATCTATCTATCTATTTATCTATCATCTATCTATCGGCTTAATGATCAATTGATCAGTCGATCCATCTATCTGCCTTATCTATCTATCTATTTATCTATCATCTATCTATCAGCTTAATGATCAATTGATCAGTCGATCCATCTATCTGCCTTATCTATCTATCTATTTATCTATCATCTATCTATCGGCTTAATGATCAATTGATCAGTCGATCCATCTATCTGCCTTATCTCTATCTATCTATCGGCTTAATGATCAATTGATCAGTCGATCCATCTATCTGCCTTATCTATCTATCTATTTATCTATCATCTATCTATCGGCTTAATGATCAATTGATCAGTCGATCCATCTATCTGCCTTATCTATCTATCTATTTATCTATCATCTATCTATCGGCTTAATGATCAATTGATCAGTCGATCCATCTATCTGCCTTATCTATCTATCTATTTATCTATCATCTATCTATCGGCTTAATGATCAATTGATCAGTCGATCCATCTATCTGCCTTATCTATCTATCTATTTATCTATCATCTATCTATCGGCTTAATGATCAATTGATCAGTCGATCCATCTATCTGCCTTATCTCTATCTATCTATCGGCTTAATGATCAATTGATCAGTCGATCCATCTATCTGCCTTATCTATCTATCTATTTATCTATCATCTATCTATCGGCTTAATGATCAATTGATCAGTCGATCCATCTATCTGCCTTATCTATCTATCTATTTATCTATCATCTATCTATCGGCTTAATGATCAATTGATCAGTCGATCCATCTATCTGCCTTATCTATCTATTTATCTATCTATCATCTATCTATCGGCTTAATGATCAATTGATCAATTGGTCAATCAATCCATCTATCTGCCTTATCTATGTCTATCTATCTATCTATCTATCTTCTCTCTTTCTATCTATTAGCTTAATGATCAATTGATCTGTTGATCCGTCTATCTGCCTTATCTATAAATCTATCTTTCTATCTATCTGCTTAAAAATCAATTGGTCAATCAATCAATCTTAGATAGATAGAGATATAGATTATAGAGATATATATTAATCAATCCATCCATCTATCTATCTGCCTATCGGTCTATCTGTCTGTCTATCTATCATGGAGCTTCCACCAGACTCCGAGGCAGGGAGTTCCACTGTTGAACAGCTCTTATTCGTACGGTAAGGAAGTCTTAGCGAGGTCTTAGTTGCATGTGTGCGTGCATTCGTTCAGCATCATTAAAAAAGCATCGGCAATGCCAGGAATGGTGCCAAACAGGAAACGTTGCCGTCCGCTTGCCTCCTGCTGATTCTTGAGTCAACAACAGGGAACGCGTTGAAAGAAAGAAAAGGGGCTTGGCATGGACTTGATGATCTCAAGGAGCCCCCCGCTCACCTTCTCGGTGCTGTAGTAGAAGTAGACCAGGATGTAGAGGGTCTGGAGGGCGGCCCCCACCGCGTTGACCACCATCAGGGTCCAGTCGCCCTTCAGCGCCCCGTAGCCGAGCCAGCTCAGGTTGCTGCGGGAAACGTCAAGGCAGTTATTGAGCAGCTTGAAGCAGAACAACAACAACAACAATAATCAAAATAATAATAATAATAATAATAATTTACTTCCTGCCTCTCCTTGCAGCTTGAAGCAGAATAATAATAATAATAATAATAATAATAATAATAATAATAACCAGTACAAGAAAACTGCACTACAAACTAGAGCAGAATCAGTACAAGAAAACCGCACTACAAACTAGAGCTGACAGCTGGCACAACAAAACATTGCATGGAAAGTTCCTTGAAGCAGAACAACAACAACAACAATAATCAAAATAATAATAATTATTATTATTATTTACTTCCTGCCTCTCCTTGCAGCTTGAAGCAGAATAATAATAATAATAATAATAATAATAACCAGTACAAGAAAACTGCACTACAAACTAGAGCAGAATCAGTACAAGAAAACCGCACTACAAACTAGAGCTGACAGCTGGCACAACAAAACATTGCATGGAAAGTTCCTTGAAGCAGAACAACAACAACAACAATAATCAAAATAATAATAATTATTATTATTATTTACTTCCTGCCTCTCCTTGCAGCTTGAAGCAGAATAATAATAATAATAATAATAATAATAATAATAATAATAACCAGTACAAGAAAACTGCACTACAAACTAGAGCAGAATCAGTACAAGAAAACCGCACTACAAACTAGAGCTGACAGCTGGCACAACAAAACATTGCATGGAAAGTTCCTTGAAGCAGAACAACAACAACAACAATAATCAAAATAATAATTATTATTATTATTATTTACTTCCTGCCTCTCCTTGCAGCTTGAAGCAGAATAATAATAATAATAATAATAATAATAATAACCAGTACAAGAAAACTGCACTACAAACTAGAGCAGAATCAGTACAAGAAAACCGCACTACAAACTAGAGCTGACAGCTGGCACAACAAAACATTGCATGGAAAGTTCCTTGAAGCAGAACAACAACAACAACAATAATCAAAATGATAATAATAATTATTATTATTTACTTCCTGCCTCTCCTTGCAGCTTGAAGCAGAATAATAATAATAATAATAATAACCAGTACAAGAAAACTGCACTACAAACTAGAGCAGAATCAGTACAAGAAAACCGCACTACAAACTAGAGCTGACAGCTGGCACAAAACATTGCATGGAAAGTTCCTTGACAAAATTGTGATTTTGTGATACGAAATCCAGCATGTCTATCTTGTTTGCTGTGTCATACAATAAAATAATTTATTTCCTGCCTCTCCTTGCAGCTTGAGGCAGAATAATAATAATAATAATAATAATTTATTTCCTGCCTCTCCTTGCATCATGAGGCAGAATAATAATAATAATAATAATAATAATAATAATAATAATAATAATAATTTATTTCCTGCCTCTCCTTGCAGCTTAAGACAGAATAATAATAATAATTTATTATCTATCTCTTTTTGTAGCTCAAAGCATAATAATAATAATAATAATAATAATAATAATAATAATAATAATTTCATTTATTGAATCCCGATGGGGAGAAAGGCGAAATAACAATGAGGACGGCATACTTGACGTCGGTGGTGAGGAAGGGCAGGAACTGGACGTTGTCCACGCTTCGGGTCAAAGACATCCGCTTTAGGTCAGACCTGAGGCCGGAACAGACGCAGATTACGCTCCATTAATTATAATAATAAATACTATTACTATTAATAATAATTAATAATAGAGCCCCCGGTGGCGCAGCAGATTAAACTGCTGAGCTGCTGAACTTGTGGAGCGAAAAGTCCCACCTCTATCTCCTTGCAGCTCGAAGCAGAATAATAATAATAATTTATTTCCCACCTCTCCTTGCATCTCAAGGCAGAATAATATTAATAATAATTTATTTATTATCTATCTCTGTTTTGCAGCTCAAGGCAGAGTAATAATAATGATGATGACGATTTATGTCCTGCCTCTCCTTGCAGATCAAAGCAGAATAATAATAATAATAATAATTTATTTATTATCTCTCTTTTTTGCAGATTGAAGCAGGGTAATATTATTATTATTATTATTATTATTATTATTATTATTATATTTATTATCTATCTCTTTTTTGCAGATCGAAGCAGGGTGATAATAATAATAATAATAATATATTTATTATCCATCTCTTTTTTGCAGATCAAAGCAGGATAATAATAATAATAATAATAATAATAATAATAATAATAATAAATTTATTATCTATCTCTTTTGCAGATCGAAGCAGGGTAATAATAATAATAATAATATATTGCTGTGTCATACAACATCGTTGTGTCAATAATATATTTATTATCTATCTCTTTTTTGCAGATCGAAGCAGGATGATAATAATAATAATAATATATATATATATTTATCTCTTTTGCAGATAGAAGCAGGATGATAATAATAATAATAATAATATATATATTATCTATCTCTTTTTTGCAGATAGAAGCAGGATGATAATAATAATAATAATATATTTATTATCTATCTCTTTTTTGCAGATCGAGGCAGGGTAATAATAATAATAATAATAATAATAATAATAATATATTTATTATCTATCTCTTTTTTGCAGATCGAAGCAGGATAATGATAATAATTTATTTATTATCTATCTCTTTTTGCAGCTCGATGCAGAATAACAATAATAACAATAATAACAATAATAATGAAGCAGGGTAATAATAATAATAATAATATATTTATTATCTATCTCTTTTGCAGATCGAGTCAGGGTCATAATAATAATAATAATATAATATTTATTTATTTATTATCTATATCTTTTTTGCATATCAAAGCAGGGTAATAATAATAATAATAATATATTTATTATCTATCTCTTTTGCAGATCGAAGCAGGAGAATGATAATAATTTATTTATTATCTATCTCTTTTTTGAAGATCGAAGCAGAATAATAATAATAATAATAATAATGAAGCAGGGTAATAATAATAATAATAATAATATATTTATTATCTATCTCTTTTGCAGATCGAGGCAGGGTCATAATAATAATAATAATAATATATTTATTTATTTATTATCTATGTCTTTTTTGCATATCAAAGCAGGGTAATAATAATAATAATAATAATATATTTATTATCTATCTCTTTTGCAGATCGAGGCAGAGTCATAATAATAATAATAATAATAATATATTTATTTATTTATTTATTATCTATATCTTTTTTGCATATCAAAGCAGGGTAATAATAATAATAATAATAATAATAATATATTTATTATCTATCTCTTTTGCAGATCGAAGCAGGAGAATGATAATAATTTATTTATTATCTATCTCTTTTTTGAAGATCGAAGCAGAATAATAATAATAATAATATATTTATTATCTGTCTCTTTTTTGCAGATCGAAGCAGGATGATAATAATAATAACAATAATATATTTATTATCTATCTCTTTTGCAGATCGAAGCAGGGTAATAATAATAATAATAATAATAATAATAATAATAATAATATATTTATTATCTATCTCTTTTTTGTAGATCAAAGCAGAATAATAATAATAATAATATATTTATTATCTGTCTCTTTTTTGCAGATCGAAGCAGGATGATAATAATAATAATAATATATTTATTATCTATCTCTTTTTTGCAGATCGAAGCAGGATGATAATAATAATAATAATATATTTATTATCTATCTCTTTTGCAGATCGAAGCAGGATAATGATAATAATTTATTTATTATCTATCTCTTTTTGCAGCTCGATGCAGAATAATAATAATAATAATAATAATAATAATAATAATAATAATTTATTTCCTGCCTGTCTGCAGCTCAAGGCAGAACAATCATAGTCATAAGGCTTGGCTCCACCTTCTTGTGTGATGTGCCCTATATTATTATTATTATTATTATTTATTATTATTATTATTTGGCTCACAATCCGGTCCCGAACATGCCGAGGGTGAAGACCAGGCAGGCCCCGGACAGGAGCTCCAGACCCAGCGGGAGATCCATCTTGCTTCCGGGTTGATTTGGCGGGAACCAGGACACGCCCCCTCGGACACGCCCCCTTCCCGGCCTCGGACACGCCTCCCAGCGCCTCTAGACGCCTTCAAACTCCATCTCCCAGAATCCCCGGCGCTGCGCCAGGCATTGCCGAGGCTTCTGGGAGATGGAGTCCGGAAATGGCTGGGCGGAGAAAGACACGTGGCGCTGCCGCCTTGCCCGCTGGATTCTGAGGTGCCTTTTGACCAAGAATCATAGAATATAGTAAGCACAATATTATAAATATAATTTTATCTGCCTGGATTTTGGAATAATAATAATATACTAATAGAATATAAATATAATGATATCTGCCTGGATTTTGGAATAATAATAATAATAATAATAATAATAATAATATACTAATAGAATAGAATATAAATATAATAATATCTGCCTGGATTTTGGAATAATAATAATAATAATAATAATAATAATAATAATAATATACTAATAGAATAGAATATAAATATAATAATATCTGCCTGGATTTTGGAATAATAATAATAATAATAATAATAATATACTAATAGAATAGAATATAAATATAATGATATCTGCCTGGATTTTGGAATAATAATAATAATAATATACTAATAGAATAGAATATAAATATAATAATAATCATAGAATATAGTAATCACCATATTATAAATATAGTGATATCTGCCTGGATTTTGGAATCATAATAATAATAATAATATACTAATAGAATAGAATATAAATATAATAATATCTGCCTGGATTTTGGAATAATAATAATAATAATAATAATATACTAATAGAATAGAATATAAATATAATGATATCTGCCTGGATTTTGGAATAATAATAATAATAATATACTAATAGAATAGAATATAAATATAATAATAATCATAGAATATAGTAATCACCATATTATAAATATAGTGATATCTGCCTGGATTTTGGAATAATAATAATAATAATAATATACTAATAGAATAGAATATAAATATAATAATATCTGCCTGGATTTTGGAATAATAATAATAATAATAATAATAATAATAATATACTAATAGAATAGAATATAAATATAATGATATCTGCCTGGATTTTGGAATAATAATAATAATAATAATAATATACTAATAGAATAGAATATAAATATAATAATAATCATAGAATATAGTAATCACCATATTATAAATATAGTGATATCTGCCTGGATTTTGGAATCATAATAATAATATACTAATAGAATAGAATATAAATATAATGATATCTGCCTGGATTTTGGAATAATAATAATAATAATAATAATAATAATAATAATAATAATAATAATAATAATATACTAATAGAATATAAATATAATGATATCTGCCTGGATTTTGCAATAATAATAATAATAATAATAATAATAATAATAATAATAATATACTAATAGAATATAAATATAATGATATCTGCCTGGATTTTGGAATAATAATAATAATAATAAACTAATAGAATAGAGTATTAATATAATGATATCTGCCTGGATTTTGGAATAATAATAATATATTAATGATAATATAATAGAATACTGTACAGTATATATATGTGTGTGTGTGTGTATATATATAATATAAATTTATTTTGCAGCTCAAGGCAAAATATGAAAACTATAATGATAATAATAATATCACCTTGTACCTTGAGGCAGAATAATAATAATATTTATTTATTTATTATCTGTGTTTTTTGCAGCTTAAAGCAGAATAATAATAATAATAATAATAATAATAATAATAATTTAAATGTATTCCCTGCCTCCCCTTGCAGCTCAAGGCAGAATATTGTTATTAATAATAGTAATAATAATTATTTATTTATTTATTTTCTGTCCTTTTTTTGCAGTATAAAGCAGAATAATAATATTTTAAATTTATTTCCTGCCTCTCCTTGCACCTTGAGGCAGAATAATAATAATAATAATAATAATAATAATAATAATAATAATAATAATAATAATAATAAACAACTTAGGAAGTGTTCGACTTGTGATTTTGTGATACGAAACCCAGCATATCTATCTTGTTTGCTTCTGTCATAATAAAATAATAATAATACTATTTTAAGTTTATTTCCTGCCTCCCCTTGCATCTCAAGGCAGAATATTGTTAATTTTATATATATATATATATATATATATATGTATGTATGTATGTATGTATGTATGTATATATACTAGCTGTGCCCAGCCACGCGTTGCTGTGGCGAAGTCTGGTGGTATGGGAAATAAAGTATTGAGGAATTGGTGGTAGTTAAGGTCAAGGGTCCCCTGGGCTGAGTGGGTTGCTAGGAGACCAAGTGAGCGGAGCTTAGCCTTCTAACTGGCAGCAACTGGATAAAAACAATTATTCCTCTCCCTCTAATTAGGACTTTATTTTTCTTTTCTTTTTTTGTTGTATCAACCTAGAGGCGTGGATGAGGGGTTGTGCTGTCAATTTTCGAGGTTGTGGGGTGTTTACTTTTGTTGTTTTGTCCGCTGCCGTGATGCCATCACTCTTTTATATATATAGATATATATATATTTAATATCGATCTCTTTTTGCAGCTCAATGGAGAATAAAAATAATACTTATAATATTGTTAATATGTAATTAGCTCTTCAATGAATTAAAACCCCATCTAATATCAATTCATTTGCACTATGGTCTGGGTGGCCGTGGTGGACTCCCATCCAAACGCTAGCCAGGGCCAGCCCTGCTTAGCGCCGGAGCCTCCCTGGGATGCAATGCACCGAAACCTCCCACACAATCGAGTCCTAATCCCCTTCCAAGATCTCTCCCAGCCGCACCTTCTTTCCTTTCTTCTGTTGTGGCCTTTGTGCATTCTTTTCCCAGGGAGAGAAAGAAGGAAAGAAAGAAAGAAAGAAGGAATGGAAAAATGGAGGAATGGAGAGATACAAAGAGCCCTGCTTCTCCCAACAATAAACACATCAAATGCAAGGAATGAATCCAATGCAAGGAGTCCAATGCAAGGCCCTTCCCATCACGAGAAACCCTAAAAGAGGGCCATGCAATCCAACCCCATAGGCACCATCGAACCCGTCCTGACAGATGGCCATCCCGTCCCCATTTTGCACACCTTTGGATCCTGATCCGAGTCTTGCTTTTGCAGGATGCGTTCATCCACTTCGCCCAAGGTTTTGCAAAAGGATGCATCTGCTTCGATGACTTCAGAGAAATAATAATAATAATAATATTATTAGAATAAATTACGATCTGCCAGCTGCAAAAGGCCACCCTGCTGGGATCTGCGCGCATCATCCGAAAATACATCAAACAGTCCTAGACACTTGGGAAGTGTTCGACTCGTGATTTTGTGATATGAAATCCAGCATATCTGTCTTGTTTGCTGTGTCATAATAAAATAAAAGTAATAATATACATGTACATGGATGACCTGAAGCTATATGGGAAAACGGAAACTGAAATCCTGTCTCTGACCAACACTGTCCGAATTTTCTAGCACTGATATCAGCATGGAGTTTGGTTTGGACAAATGTTTGACAGTGACATTGAAGAAGGGAAAAATCATTGAAAGTGAGGGCATAAATATGCCTAATGGCCAAACAATAAAGTGTCACCAACCAGAGGCCTATAAATGTCTGGGCAAATTACAGCTGGACAACATCAAGCATGAACATGTGAAGACTGTGGTCAGCAAAGAATACACACAAAGGGTCAGAAAAATTCTCAAAAGCAAGCTCAATGGAGGGAACACCATCAAGGCCATAAACACCTGGGCCATACCTGTCGTAAGATATAGGCTGGCATCATAAACTGGACACAGGCGCAACTGGACAATTTGGACAGAAAAACAAGAAAACTCATGACCATTCATCATTCCCTGCACCCTCGCAGTGATGTTGACCGGCTCTATCTGCCTAGAAGATCAGGGGGCAGAGGACTCTTGCAAGTAAAACAAGCAGTCAAAGAAGAAGAACATGCCCTGGCAGAAGATGGAAAGCAAAGTGAAGAACCTGCTTTGATTGAAGTCAAAAATCAGAAACTCCTCAAAGCACAGCAGACAAAAAAACCAGTACAAGAAAACCGCACTACAAACTAGAGCAGAATCAGTACAAGAAAACCGCACTACAAACTAGAGCTGACTTGTGATTTTTGTGACACGAAATCCAGTATATCTATCTTGTTTGCTGTCATAATAATAATAATAATAATAATAATAATAATAATAATAATAATAACTCAGCCGCTATCAGGACCTCAAGATTGAACTTCAAAGACTCTGGCAGAAACCAGTACAGGTGGTCCCAGTGGTGATGGGCACACTGGGTGCTGTGCCAAAAGATCTCAGCCGGCATTTGGAAACAATAGACATTGACAAAATCACCATCTGCCAACTGCAAAAGGCCACCCTACTGGTATCTGCACACATCATCAGAAAATACACCACACAGTCCTAGACACTTGGGAAGTGTTCGACTTGTGGTTTTGCGAAACGAAATCCAGCATATCTGTCTTGTTTGCTGTGCCATACAACGTCGTTGTGTTGATAATAATAGTAATAGATTAATGATAAGACTATAGAAACAATTATCATAATATACTGATAACAAAATAATAACACCAGTAATAATGTAATAATACATATAACATAGTAATAATTATGCTAATAACAAAATAACACTAGCAATAATGTAATAATACATATAGTAATAATTATAGTAAGGTACTGATAATAATACTATAGTAATAATTATAATATGCTAATAACAAAATAGTAACACCAGTAATAATGTAATAATACATATAACATAGTAATAATTATCATAATATGCTAACGATAACAAAATAACACTAGCAATAATGTAATAATACATATAACATAGTAATAATTATCATAATATGCTAACGATAACAAAATAATAACACTAGCAATAATGTAATAATACATATAACAGAGTAATAATTATCATAATATACTGATGACAATACTATAGTAATTATCATAATATGCTAACAATAACAAAATAATACCAATAATGATGTAATAATACATATAACATACTAATAATTGTAATAATATACTGATGATAATAATATTGTAATAATTGTAATAATATACTGATGATAATAATATAGTAATAATTATAATAATATACTAATGATAATAATATAGAAACAATTATCATAATATGCTAATGATAATAATATAGAAACAATTATCATAAAATGTAGTGATAACGAAATACTAACACCAACAATAATGTAATAATACATATAACATAGCAATAATTGTAATAATATACTGATGATAATAATATAGAAATAATTATAATATACTAATGATAATAATATAGAAACAATTATAGTAATATGCTAATGATAACAAAATAACACCAGTAATGATGAAATAATACATATAACATAGTAATAATAAAATATAGTCATGATCAATTAATGCTAATAAAGATATAGTAACATAGCAGTATTATTATATTCGTACTATATAGTAATAATAAAATATAGTAGCATTATATTTTATTAGTATAGTATTATATATTATTATTATTATTATTATTATTATTATTTATTACACACTGTAGTTGCTTTTCAGCAGCCAAAATTGCAGCGAGGCCTTTGCAAAAGGAACTCAATGACCCCATTTTTTGGGCTCATTGAACTTTGCAAAAAGTGCAATTGTTTCCGTCCCTTTTTGCCCCAATTGGCATCCAATTTTCCTTAATTAATTAACGAATCAACCCGAGGCCAAGGCAGGGAAGGTCACAGGGATCCCATTGGAAAAGGCCGGGAGGGAAATCCGATCCGGAACAAGGCAAAGAGGGACAGCACAACACATACGTATATATGTATATGTATCTGTGTTTATATATACATACATACATGTATACCGTATATTCTCGAGTATAAGCCGACCCGAATATAAGCCGAGGCACCTAATTTTACCACAAAAAAACTGGGAAAACATTGACTCCAGTATAAGCCATGGGTGGCAAATTTCAGAAATGAAAATAGATACCAATAAAATTACATTACCGTATATACTCGAGTATAAGCCGACCCGAATATAAGCCGAGGCACCTAATTTTACCACAAAAAAACTGGGAAAACATTGACTCCAGTATAAGCCGAGGGTGGCAAATTTCAGAAATAAAAAATAGATACCAATAAAATTACATTACCGTATATACTCAAGTATAAGCCGACCCGAATATAAGCCGAGGCACCTAATTTTACCACAAAAAAACTGGGAAAACATTGACTCCAGTATAAGCCGAGGGTGGTAAATTTCAGAAATAAAAATAGATACCAATAAAATTACATTACCGTATATACTCGAGTATAAGCCGACCCGAATATAAGCTGAGGCACCTAATTTTACCACAAAAAAACTGGGAAAACATTGACTCCAGTATAAGCCATGGGTGGCAAATTTCAGAAATAAAAATAGATACCAATAAAATTACATTACCGTATATACTCGAGTATAAGCCGACCCGAATATAAGCTGAGGCACCTAATTTTACCACAAAAAAACTGGGAAAACATTGACTCCAGTATAAGCCGAGGGTGGTAAATTTCAGAAATGAAAATAGATACCAATAAAATTACATTACCGTATATACTCGAGTATAAGCCGACCCGAATATAAGCTGAGGCACCTAATTTTACCACAAAAAAACTGGGAAAACATTGACTCCAGTATAAGCCGAGGGTGGTAAATTTCAGAAATAAAAATAGATACCAATAAAATTACATTAATTGAAGCATCAGTAGGTTAAATGATTGTGAATATTTACATCAAGCTCTGATTTAAGATAAAGACTGTCCAACTCTGATCAAATCATTATTTTCATCTTCTTCAATGTCAATGTGCTTATGTATCCTTTTAATAATAATAATACAGGAAAATAATACAAATAATAATAAATAGAGTAAAATAATAAATGCAATAATAATAATAATAAATAGAATAAAATAATACATGTAATAATAAATAGAGTAAAATAATAAATGCAATAATAATAATAATAAATACAGGAAAATAATACATGCAATAATAATAAGAATAATAATAATAGTAAATATAGGAAAATAATACTGTAATAATAAATAGAGTAAAATAATAAATGCAATAATAATACAGTAGAGTCTCACGTATCCAACATAAATAGGCCAGCAGAACGTTGGATAAGTGAATATGTTGGAGAATAAGGAGGGATTAAGAAAAAGCCCATTAAACATCAAATTAGGTTATGATTTTACAAATTAAGCACCAAAACATCATATTATACAACAAATTTGACAGAAAAAGCAGTTCAATATGCAGTAATGCTATGTAGTAATTACTGTATTTACGAATTCAGCACCAAAATATCACGATATATTGAAAACATCGACTACAAAAATGCGTTGGATAATCCAGCACGTTGGATAAGTGAGTGTTGGATAAGTGAGACTCTACTGTAATAAAATCAGAGTGAAATAATAAATGTATTAATAATATTAAAAATAGAGTAAATGTAATAGTTGCAACAAAAATAGAGAAAAATAATAAATGTAATAATACCAATAATAATAGAGAAAAATAATAAATATAATAGTAGCAACAAAAATAGAGTAACATAATAAATGTAATAATACCAATAATAATAGAGAAAAATAATCAATGTACCATATATTCTCGAGTATAAGCTGACCCAAATATAAGCCAACCAGGACTCTCACCCGAGTATAAGCCGAGGGGGCTTTTTCAGTCTTTAAAAAAGACATGTAATAATAAATAGAGTAAAATAATAAATGTAATAATAATAATATATCAGAGTGAAATAATAAATGTATTATTATTATTAATAATAATAATAATAGAGTAAAATAAACGTAATAGAAGCAA
This sequence comes from Anolis carolinensis, assembly GCF_035594765.1. NCBI lineage: Eukaryota > Metazoa > Chordata > Lepidosauria > Squamata > Anolidae > Anolis > Anolis carolinensis. Next base: position 16,012,894 of record NW_026943825.1, on the reverse strand, counting down.
TAATAGAGAAAAATAATAAATGTAATTATACCAATAATAATAGAGAAAAATAATCAATGTACCATATATTCTCGAGAATAAGCTGACCCAAATATAAGCCAAGCAGGACCCTCACCCGAGTATAAGCCGAGGGGGGCTTTTTCAGTCTTAAAAAAAGGGCTGAAAAATTAGGCTTATATTCGAGTATATATAATACAATAATGATTTTATATTATCTATATATAATTTTATATCATATATTTTACTATATTATACTAATTTTAAATGATACTAGCTGTGCCCGGCCACGCGTTGCTGTGGCAAAGTGGTGGTGGTATTGTTTAAAAATTGTTGTGTAATTTTTATTTGACGTTATTTGTATTTTTTAATTAATTTTATTGTAAGTTATCTTTTTATTTATTATATTTTATTATTTTCTTGTATTATTTTTAGTTATTTTCTGTTATTATAGTATTTTATTGTATTAATTTTTTAGTGTTTTTAATTATTTTTTATTGGGTTGCTAGGAGACCAAGCTGGAGGAGCTTAGCCTTCTAACAGCAATCGGATAAAAGCAATTATTCCTCTCTCTTTAATTAGGACTTTATTTTTCTTTTCTTTTTGTTGTATCAACCTAGTGGCGTGGATGATGGGTTGTGTTGTCAAATTTCAAGGTTGGGGGGCATGTAGTTTTGTTGTTTTGTGGGTTGCCGTGATGCCATCACTCTTTTATATATATACTAGCTGTGCCCGGCCAGGCATTGCTGTGGCGAAGTATGGTGGTATGGGAAATAAAGTATTGAGGAATTGGTGGTAGTTAAGGTAAAGGATCCTCTGAGCTGAGTGGGTTGCTAGGAGACCAAGTGAGCGGAGCTTAGCCTTCTAACTGGCAGCAATTGGATAAAAGCAATTATTCCTCTCCCTCTAATTAGGACTTTATTTTTCTTTTCTTTTTGTTGTATCAACCTAGAGGCGTGGATGATGGGTTGTGTTGTCAAATTTCAAGGTTGGGGGGCCTGTAGTTTTGTTGTTTTGTGGGTCGCCGTGATGCCATCACTCTTTTATATATATACTAGCTGTGCCCGGCCACGCGTTGCTGTGGCGAAGTCTGGTGGTATGGGAAATAATTGAGGAATTGGTGGTAGTTAAGGTAAAGGATCCTCTGGGCTGAGTGGGTTGCTAGGAGACCAAGTGAGCGGAGCTTAGCCTTCTAACTGGCAGCAATTGGATAAAAACAAATATTCCTCTCCCTCTAATTAGGACTTTATTTTTCTTTTCTTTTTGTTGTATCAACCTAGAGGCATGGATGAGGGGTTGTGCTGTCAATTTTCGAGGTTGTGGGGTGTTTACTTTTGTTGTTTTGTCCGCTGCCGTGATGCCATCACTCTTTTATATATATAGATATATATATGACATTACATATGTTATAAGGTATTAAATTATATAGATATATAAATCATCTTCCGCCAACAATGAAGGATGGAAGGATGGCATTCTCGGTGAACTCTGTTGCATGGCTTTTGCATTATACTTTCCTTAAAGACATCACAGCAATTATGGCCAAGCAGACTAGAAAACCACGACGTTGACCCCGAGGGCAAGACAACGAGACGGACACGGACTGAGTAATTCCAGATCCGTCTCACCACGTTCAAAACATAACACACAGGCAAGCCCGTGCACCGAACCCAAACCCACAGACACGGCCCGCCGTGACTCCTCCGTGACACCTTGTCGTCCCCGAAACGAACAACGCACAACACGGAAATAGATAAAACGGGATCCTGGAGTGGGAAGGAGCCCCAAAGAAGGCCATCTAGCCCAACTCCCTTCTAGATAGATACTTAGATGCAGTACCTATTGATCTACTCACCTATCGATCTACTCACATTTGCTTGTTTTCAAACTGCTAGGTCGGCAGAAGCTGGGGCTAACAGAGGGAGCTCGCCCTGCTCCCCGGATTCGAACCGCCAACCTTTTGGTCAGTGTCGGGATCTCTTCTCCCAGTTGTGCTGTGGGTTAAGTCTTCCACCAGAAAAAAGCACCAAGACACACGCTGGTAGATTCCAACAGGTTTTATTGTACCGAATACCAGAACCTTCTCTTTGGCCCATTTATATAGGGGCTCTCACATACTAGAGGGCAATTGAGGTTTTATGGATTGTAAGGTTCTCTTCTCCCAGTTGTGCTGTGGGTTAAGTCTTCCACCGGAAAGAGCACCAAGACACACGCTGGTAGATTCCAACAGGTTTTATTGTACCGAATACCAGAACCTTCTCTTTGGCCCATTTATATAGGGGCTCTCACATACCAGAGGGCAATTGAGGTTTTATGGATTGTAAGGTTCTCTTCTCCCAGTTGTGCTGTGGGTTAAGTCTTCCACCGGAAAGAGCACCAAGACACACGCTGGTAGAATCCAACAGAATTTATTGTACCGAATACCAGAACATTCTCTTTGGCCCATTTATATAGGGGCTCTCACATACCAGAGGGCAATTGAGGTTTTATGGATTGTAAGGTTCTCTTCTCCCAGTTGTGCTGTGGGTTAAGTCTTCCACCGGAAAGAGCACCAAGACACACGCTGGTAGAATCCAACAGGTTTTATTGTACCGAATACCAGAACCTTCTCTTTGGCCCATTTATATAGGGGCTCTCACATACCAGAGGGCAATTGAGGTTTTATGGATTGTAAGGTTCTCTTCTCCCAGTTGTGCTGTGGGTTAAGTCTTCCACCGGAAAGAGCACCAAGACACACGCTGGTAGAATCCAACAGAATTTATTGTACCGAATACCAGAACATTCTCTTTGGCCCATTTATATAGGGGCTCTCACATACCAGAGGGCAATTGAGGTTTTATGGATTGTAAGGTTCTCTTCTCCCAGTTGTGCTGTGGGTTAAGTCTTCCACCGGAAAGAGCACCAAGACACACGCTGGTAGAATCCAACAGGTTTTATTGTACCGAATACCAGAACCTTCTCTTTGGCCCATTTATATAGGGGCTCTCACATACCAGAGGGCAATTGAGGTTTTATGGATTGTAAGGTTCTCTTCTCCCAGTTGTGCTGTGGGTTAAGTCTTCCACCGGAAAAAGCACCAAGACACACGCTGGTAGATTCCAACAAGTTTTATTTTACCGAATACCAGAACCTTCTCTTTGGCCCATTTATATAGGGGCTCTCACATACCAGAGGGTAATTGAGGTTTTATAGATTGTAAGGTTCTCTTCTCCCAGTTGTGCTGTGGGTCAGTCTTCCACCGGAAAAAAGCACCAAGACACACGCTGGTAGATTCCAACAGGTTTTATTGTACCAAATACCAGAACCTTCTCTTTGGCCCATTTATATAGGGGCTCTCACATACCAGAGGGCAACTGAGGTTTTATGGCTGGCCCATTTTATGGCTGGCAGCTGTTCTTTGTCAGCTGACCGGAGATGTCAAATATTGGAGATCATGTCAGCCAGCAAGTCCAGCAGCTCAGTGGTTTAACCCACTGCGCCACTGAGGGCTCCACAAAGATAGATAGATAGATGGATGTGCCATAATAGATAAGATGGAATCCTAGAGTTGGAAGTGGCCCCAAAGAAGGCCATCAAGTCCAGCCCCCTTCTACCAAAATAAATACAGTAGAGTCTCACTTATCCAACACTCGCATATCCAACGTTCTGGATTATCCGACACATTTTTGTAGTCAATGTTTTCAATATATTGTGATATTTTGGTGCTAAATTTGTAAATGCAGTAATTACAACATTACATTACTGTGTATTGAACTACTTTTTCTGCCAAATTTGTTGTATAACATGATGTTTTGGTGCTTCATTTGTAAAACTAATTTGATGTTTAATAGGTTTTTCCTTAATGCCACCTTTTTATCCAACATATTCGCTTATCCAACATTCTGCCGGCCCGTTTATGTTGGATAAGTGAGACTCTACTGTATATGTAATGATATAATGATATAATACATTAATTTAATAGACTATATAATATAATAAATTATAGCATAATAATATATATTATAGTAATATATTAATTTAATAGAATAATAGAAAATATAACAATAAGTAATAACATAATATAAATGATTTATTATTTTAATATAATAGAATATATGAGATAATAAATTATAACAATAATATAGAATGGTATAGTAATACAGTAGAGTCTCACTTATCCAACATAAACGGGCCGGCAGAATGATGGATAAGTGAATATGTTGGATAATAAGGAGGGATTAAGGAAAAGCCTATTACACATCAAATTAGGTTATGATTTTACAAACTAAGCACCAAAACATCATGTTATACAACAAATTTGGCAAAAAAAGTAGTTCAATATGCAGTAATGCTATGTAGTAATTGCTGTATTTACGAATTTAGCACCAAAATATCACGATGTATTGAAACCATTGACTACAAAAATGTGTTGGATAATCCAGAACGTAGGATAAGTGAGACTCTACTGTAAATTATAACATAATATAAATAATGTATTGATATAATAGAATATATGACATAATAAATTATAATAATAATATAGAATGGTATAGAAATATGACATATTAATAAAATAAAATATATAACATAATAAATAATTACATAATATATAATATATGATATATTAATTTAATAGAATAATATATAACATAATAAATTATAATATAATAATAATATTATATTATAGGCCTCCGGTGGCCTAGGGGATAATGGCCTCGTGACTTGAAGGTTGGGTTGCTGAGCTGAAGGCTGCCAGGTTCGAATCCCACCCGGGGAGAGTGAGGATGAGCTCCCTCTGTCAGCTCCAGCTCCATGCGGGGACATGAGAGAAGCCTAACACAAGGATGGTAAAAACATCAAAACATCCGGGCAATGTCCCCTGGGCAACGTCCTTGCAGACGGCCAATTCTCTCACTCCAGAAGCAACTCAAGTTGACACGAAAAAACAAATCCCGGCCCTGCGATAATGCTTTTTGAGCATCGCAAACGTCACAAAAGAAATGCAAACGCGTTCCATTTGGGAACATTTATTCTGTACATTATTTTAAAAAAATAACAATTCCATAGCAATGAATGCAAACGCGGACAAACACTTTGTCCCTTTGATGCTCTGGCTCAAAAGGCGGTTCTTGATCAACCCGGACCGGGAGTCAAGGCTGTCTTTGGTTCCAGGTCGGAATGAGATGAATCCTGTTTCTTAGGGTCCAAGAGGGTCACAGAATCTTAGATCTGGAAGGAAGACACAATCCGATCCCTCCCGACAGATGTCCATCCAGGCTTGGCTTCAAATCCACCACGGAAGGAGATACATAGAGATACAATCCTAGAGTGGGATCTCCCGGGGCCATCCAGTCCAACCTACTTCTACTGTGGATGAAGACACCATTCAATCCCTCCCGACAGATGGCCATCCAGCCTTGGCTTCAGATCCGCCAGGGAAGGAGATAGAATCCTAGAGTGGGATCTCCAAGGGCCATCCAGTCCAACACCCTTCTGCTATGGATGGAGACACAATCCGATCCCTCCCGACAGATGTCCACCCAGGGTTGGCTTCTAATCCACCAGGGAAGGAAGATAGATAGATAGATATAGATAGATAGATAGATAGATTAGATATAGATATAGATAGATAGATTAGATATAGATATAGATCGATAGATAGAATCCCAGAGTGGGACTTCCAAGGGCCATCCAGTTCAGCTACACCATTCGATCCCTCCCGACAGATGTCCATCCAGCCATGGCTTCTAATCCACCAGGGAAGATAGATAGATAGATAGATAGATAGATAGATAGATAGATAGATGATAGATAGATACAATCCCAGAGTGGGACCTCCAAGGGCCATCCAGCTACACCATTCGATCCCTCCCGACAGATGTCCATCCAGCCATGGCTTCTAATCCACCAGGGAAGATAGATAGATAGATATAGATAGATAGATAGATAGATTAGATATAGATAGATAGATAGATGATAGATAGATAGAATCCCAGAGTGGGACTTCCAAGGGCCATCCAGTTCAGCTACACCATTCGATCCCTCCCGACAGATGTCCATCCAGCCATGGCTTCTAATCCACCAGGGAAGATAGATAGATAGATAGATAGATAGATAGATAGATAGATAGATAGATAGATGATAGATAGATACAATCCCAGAGTGGGACCTCCAAGGGCCATCCAGCTACACCATTCGATCCCTCCCGACAGATGTCCATCCAGCCATGGCTTCTAATCCACCAGGGAAGATAGATAGATAGATAGAGATAGAGATTAGATAGATATAGATAGATAGATAGATAGATAGATAGATAGATAGAAATAGAGATATATAGATATAGATAGATATAGAGATAGAGATATATAAATAGATAGATAGATATAGATATATAGAGAGAGATAGATAGATAGATAGATATAGATAGATAGAGATAGATAGATAGAATCCCAGAGTGGGACTTCCAAGGGCCATCCAGTACAGCTACACCATTTGATCCCTCCCGGCAGATGTCCATCCAGCCATGGCTTCAAATCCACCAGGGAAGATAGATAGATAGATAGATAGATAGATAGATAGATAGATAGATAGATAGATAAAAAGATAGATAGAATCCCAGAGCGGGACCTCCAAGGGCCATCCAGTTCAGCTACACCATTCGATCCCTCCCGACAGATGGCCATCCAGCTATCAATTTAAAGGCCTGAAGAGGAAGATAGCTAGGATCCTAGAGTCGGAAGGGAACCCTAAAGGGCATCTAGTCCAACCCTCATCTGCCATACTAGAGAGATAGATAGAAAAGACCCAAAGAAGGCATAATAAATGGATACATAGATAGATAGGAACCCTAAAGGGCATCCAGTCCAACCTTCTTCTGCCTATCTAATCCCTCCTGACAGATGGCCATGCTGCCTCTGGTTAGAAACCCTCAAGAGAAGAGAGAGAGAATCCTAAAGGGACCTCTAAAGGCCATCCAGTCCAACCCCTTTTCCGCCGCGGCCGGAAGAGCACAAGCCGAGCCTTCCCAACAGTTGGCCGCACTGGAGTGTCCAATAAATTATCTGCACCCGTACACAAATCCATTAGACGTTGTCCATATTCATCCTCATGGAGGTCAAGCGTCCAGTAAGAAGTCCGCGGCCGGACTCTAGCGCCGGAGGGAAGGGTCCGTGTTCCTCCCGTGACGTGACGTGAGGGTCAGTCTTTGGCCAAAGGAAGGGCCGGCCCCGCTCACGGCCCCAACGGCGGAAGCAGCCTTAGCGTGGTGAGGAGGAGGAGGAGGATGAGGACCCCCGGGAAGGGGAAGGGGCTTCCGGGGAAGGAAGGGGCCGCATTGTGACCCACGCTGCGGAGCATCGGGGCATCCGGGTCATCTGCGGAGACAAGAGAAAGGGGCATTTGTACATAAAGAGAGGCAGAAATACTGGAAAACCAAAGGGACCCCCAAAGGGCATCCAGTCTGTAGTGAAGTACGAATTTTTGGTATGCAAATGTTATGTTTAATTGTGTGTTTGGGTTTTAAAAGGGTAAGAATGACAGTTGCTGCATCTCAGCACTCAGAGGCTGGTTGCCATGGAGACGTGGGAGGAGCTGAAGAAGTACAGAGTTTTTTTAAAAAAAGAAGTCAGTCTGTGCCCTGATGAGGCACAGGGAAGATTGATCCTAGGTTGAAGGGATCAAGGGAGACCCAGTTGTCATTTTGAGTCAGTTTAAAATAAGTTTGGTGACTTATTTAATAACCTGTGTCCTGGCAAGGAACAGAGGATCTGTGATAGCATATCACAGGGGTGACTGTGGTATAAAAGTGGCAGAAGAACAAGGTTTAACTACCTTAGGTAAAAGAAGTAATACTTTAGAGAATTGATTCATCTTATTCTGGAATTGTAACTGTTAATAAGAGTATCTCTACAAGAGAAACAACACTGTAACCACTAAGCTCTGTGCTTGAATAAACTTGTTCTTGTTTTTCCAATATTGAAGCCTCTGTCATATATATGGATAATGCCTTTCCAAGGGGCATTTGTACAGAAAGAGAAGGAGAAATACTGGAAAGCCAAAGGGAACCCCAAAGGGCATCCAGTCCAACCCCTTTCTGCCATAGGCACTATCCGATCCCTCTCGACAGATGGCCACCCAGCCTCATATCATCATGGATAACGCCTTTCCAAGGAGCATTTGTACAGAAAGAGGGGCAGAAATATTGGAGAGCATCCAGTCCAACCCCTTTATGCTACAGACACCATCCGATCCCTCCCAACTGATAGCCACCCAGTCTCATAGACATTATGTATAATCCCTTTGGACCCACCTGACTGGAGCCGCCCCTTCGGTGTGGGGTCATTGGGGCTGGGCAGCGTCCGAGCTGGAAGGAAAGACAGACAAGGACACCACTATTATTATTATTATTATTATTATTATTATTATTATTAGTTATATATTCTATCATTCTATTAAATTAATATATCATATTACTATACCATTCTATATTATTGTTATAATGTATTGTTATATTTTCTATTATTATATTAAATTAATATATTACTATAACATATATTATTATGCTATAATTTATTATATATTCTATTATATTAAATTAATGTATTATATTATATCATTACATATAATTATTATGCTATATTATAGTTATATTATAGTTGTTATACAGTAATATTATATTATATATGATGTTATAATTTATTATGTTTTATATTATTATACTATATTATAGTTATATTATTATAATATTATATACGGTTATTATTATATTATTGTATTATAGTTAAATTATTACATTACAATAGTTATATATTATTGCTATATTATTATATATTACTATTATTACTATTATTATATTATTTTGTTTTATCCTGTGTGTGCATATATATATATATAGTAGAGTCTCACTTATCCAACATAAACGGGCTGGCAGAACGTTGGATAAGCAAACATTGACTACAAAAATGCATTGGATAATCCAGAACGTTGGATAAGCGAGTGTTGGATAAGTGAGACTCTACTGTGTGTGTGTGTGTGTGTGTGTGTGTATATATATATGTATGTATGTGTGTGTGTATATATATATATATATATATATATATATATATATATATATATATCTATCTATCTCACGGTATATATATTATTATGGTGATGCCCTTTGGCCTCAGCAACGCCCCTCCAAGGCTATGGAGCAACGCAGCCAGTCTCCAGCCACTTTCCCAGTCCCTCCCAGTTTAATATGTATGCATGCTTCCCTCGCCCAGAACACACCCATAACATTCCACTCATTTGCTATTTAAATTAAGGGTTTTTTAAATTGCATTTTACTTTACGGCTTGCTGCGAGCCCTGCATCGTATGCATATGTATTAATGCATGCAGGTGAAAGCAGATGCTTGAAATACCCACCGTCCTTCCCGGCCACCATCACCCGCAGCTTGAGGCAGTCGTCTCCATGCCGGTGGATTGGTTTTGCTGGGGAGGGAAAATAAAAGCTCAAGGTTAGACCTATATAGCCAATATCATCAGCAGCAGCATTTCTATCTGCTCTTCCTGTCTACAAAAAGTAGCCTCAAAGGGGCTCAAAGTAAAAGCAATATATTATTATTATTATTATGACACAGCAAACAAGATAGATTATGGCAGAAGGGGGCTGGACTAGATGGCCTTCAATGGGGCCCCTTCCAACTCTAGGACTATCTATCCATCCATCCATTGGTCTTTCCATTCATCCATCTGTCTTTCCATCTATCTTTCTATCCATCCATCCATCCATCCAACTTATGATTCTATCTATGCATCTATCTATCTATCCATGCATCTGTCTATCCATGTGTCTATCCATCCATCCATCCATCCATCCATCCATCCATCCATCCATCCATCCATCCATCCATGCATCTATCTATCTATTTATCTTTCTATCTATCTATCTATCTATCCATCCATCCATCCATCCATCCATCCATATATCCATCCATCCATATATCTTATCAGAGTATTTGCAGCGCAGCAGTAGTTGGATGGAAGCAGTGGAACGCTGAATGAAGAGACACTCAGAGACGTTGGTAAAACTATTTACAAAGTTTTACTGTATGCAGCAATAATCAACACAAACAGACTTGTAGACGACAGACGAACACAGGACTGTTCTGTTCTCCAAGAGAACTTGAGTCTAACTCTAGGCAGACAGAACTCAACTGAACTGAACTGATGCAATCGTTATGCACAAACACTTGTGTCTGGATACTCCCTAGTTCCAGCCACACATCACGGTCATCATAGCTTCTTGGCCATTAACTCTTTCCACACTATGGTACATTCTGGATGATGCAATCAGTTGCAATACAAGCATGGCACAAATTGCATTTAAACACTATCAATACACAAATCCCACCTTAACATATCCATCTATCCATGCATCCATCTATCCATCCATCATCATATATCCATCCATCCATCCGTCTTTCCATCCACCCAACTTATGATTTTATCTATGCGTCTATCTATCTATCTATCTATCTATCTATCTATCTATCTATGCATCCATCTATCCATCCATCCATATATCCATCCATCCATCCATTGGTCTTTCCATTAATCCATCTGTCTTTCCATCCATCCATCCATCCATCCATCCATCCATAAAACTTATGATTTTATCTATGCATCTATCTATCTATCTATCTATCTATCTATCTATCTATCTATCTATCTATCTATCTATCTATCTATCTATCCATGCATCCATCTATTCATATATCCATCCATCCATTGGTCTTTCCATTAATCCATTGGTCTTTCCATCCATCCATCCATCCATCCATCCATCTTTCTATCCATCCATCCATCCATCTTATGATTTTATCTATGCATCTATCTATCTATCTATCTATCTATCTATCTATCTATCTATCCATGCATCAATCTATCCATCTATTCATATATCCATCCATCCATCCATCCATCCATCCATTGGTCTTTCCATTCATCCATCCGTCTTTCCATCCATCTATCTTTCTATCTATCCATCCATCCATCCTACCTATGAATTCTGTCTATGCATCCATCCGTCCGTCCGTCCATCCATCTATCCATCCATCCATCCAACCTATGATTCTGTCTATCTATCCATTTCTTTCTCTGTCTGTCTTGCGGCAGGAAGGGGGGTTGGACTGGATGTCCTCTGGGGGACTCACAGATGTAGTAGTACTCGTGTCCCGGGCGGAACTCCTTCCCGAGGGTGAAGGGGGTGAAGCGCTGGAACTTCTCGGAGAAGCGCTCGGGGCCGTGGGCTGTGTCCGGCCGGTTGCACTCCCAGCGCACCTGCTCCTTGGACCGCGGCCGGCACGTCAGGAACTCCTCCCGCTCCACCAGGAAGAGCGTGTAGCGCTCCATGGACCCCGCCGGAGGGACCCCCGAAGACCCCTCGTAGTGCGGGCACAGGATGTCCAGGTAGTCGTTCAGGTGCACCTCCACCGTGTAGCCTCCGCTGCGCTGGAACCTGAACAACACAAAAGCGAATCATAGGCTTGGAAGGGCCCCCAAAGGACATCCAGTCCAGCCTATTATTATTATTATTATTATTATTATTATTATTATTATTATTATTATTATTATTATTATTACTACTACTACGAATGGGACCTGAAGAAGGAGACAGGCCTTCTGTCTCCTTCTTCAGGGTCCCATTCGTGAGCTTTTCCTTCAATTCTGTCAAGGAACTTTCCATGCAATGTTTTGTTGTGCCAGCTGTTAGCTCTAGTTGGTAGTGCGGTTTTCTTGTACTTGTTAGCTCTAGTTTGTAGTGCGGTTTTCTTGTACTAATTCTTTGCCTGTTTATTATTATTATTATTATTATTATTATTATTATTATTATTGAATTCATAGAGTTGGAAGGGACCCCCAAGGGGCATCCAGTCTGACCCCCTTCTTCCAGGCACCATCCGATCCCTCCCGACAGATGGCAACCAGCCCCTCCCTCCTCAGTTCTCTATTCTGATTCAAGACTGAGCCCAGGCACCTGGGAACAATGGGCTCCTCCCTGAAATTTGGGCGGAAGAAGAATGGCACAAACCGGTTTGGCCACCCGTGGAAGGAAGGGAGGGCACAATAAATCCTCTTTATCACCACCATTATCACCCATGCAGGTGTCTTTTACCTGCCTTTCGCCCCCAAGACTCCCACCTAAATGACTGACCCCCACAAAAGGTCACCATGCCCAGGGCCAAAGGGCCACCTGGCCAGGCAGAAAGGCCACCAAAGCTACAGGAAGGAGAGCTTGGGGAGACCAGGGACCGGTCAAGCCACCCAAGGCCTTTTGTGTCCGAACTTTGGAATTGCTTTGCAGAGATAAGGCTCAGCATCTTGATGGATTATTATTATTATTATTATTATTATTATTATTATTATTATTATTACCATTATCACTTTTTTATTATGACACAGCAAACAAGATAGATATGCTGGATTTCGTTTCACAAAATCACAAGTCGAACACTTCCCAAGTGTGTGATGTATTATTATTATTATTATTATTATTGTATGACACAGCAAACAAGATAGATATGCTGGATTTCGTTTCACAAAATCACAAGTCGAACACTTCCCAAGTGTTATTATTATTATTATTATTATTATTTTATTATAACACAGCAAACAAGATAGATATTCTGGATTTCGTATCACAAAATCACAAGTCGAACACTTCCCAAGTGTCTAGGACTCTGTGATGTATTTTCGGATGATGCGTGCAGATCCCAGTAAGGTGGCCTTTTGCGGTTGGCAGATCGTGATTTCGTCAATGCCCATCACCACTGGGACCACCTGTACTGGTTTCTGCCAGAGTCTTTGAAGTTCAATCTTGAGGTCCTGATAGCGGCTGAGTTTTTCCTGTTGTTTTTTGTCAATGCGACTGTCACCTGGGATGGCGACATCAATGATCCAAACCTTTTTCTTTTCCACAACTGTGATGTCTGGTGTGTTGTGTTCTAGAGCTTTGTCAGTCTGGATTCGGAAGTCCCACAGTATCTTTTCTCAGCATTTCCTTCAGTTTTGTCAAGGAACTTTCCATGCAATGTTTTGTGGTGCCTGCTGTCAGCTCTAGTTTGTAGTGCGGTTTTCTTGTACTGGTTTTTTGTCTGCTGTGCTTTGAGGAGTTTTTGATTTTTGACTTCAATCAAAGCAGGTTCTTCACTTTGCTTTCATATTGAAGAACCTGCTTTGATTGAAGTCAAAAAAATCAGCAGAGAAGACAAATAAATAAATAAATTATTATTATTATTATTATTATTTTCATTTCCTTCAATTTTGTCAAGGAACTTTCCATGCAATGTTTTGTGGTGCCAGCTGTCAGCTCTAGTTTGTAGTGCGGTTTTCTTGTACTGATTCTTTGTCTGCTGTGCTTTGAGGAGTTTCTGATTTTTGACTTCAATCAAAGCAGGTTCTTCACTTTGCTTTACATATTGTAGAACCTGCTTTCATTGAAGTCAAAAAAATCAGCAGAGAAGACAAATAAATAAATAAATTATTATTATTATTATTATTATTATTATTATTATTATTATTATTATTTTCATTTCCTTCAATTTTGTCAAGGAACTTTCCATGCAATGTTTTGTGGTGCCAGCTGTCAGCTCTAGTTTGTAGTGCGGTTTTCTTGTACTGATCCTTTGTCCGCTGTGCTTTGAGGAGTTTCTGATTTTTGACTTCAATCAAAGCAGGTTCTTCACTTTGCTTTACATATTGAAGAACCTGCTTTGATTGAAGTCAAAAAAAATCAGAAACTCCTCAAAGCACAGCAGACAAATAAATAAATAAATAAATAATTTATTATTATTATTTTCCAGCCAACATCATCATCAACAACAAGCTGCTGAGTCTTGTCTTTGGAAAGCAATGCATCACCTTCCAAGGCTGGAAATACTATAATAACAAAAGAAGGAATTCCTGTTTGGGTTGCAAAGAAGACGAGCCTCGCCCTGGGAAAGTGAGGACGCAGCACCTGGCTGGCACTCCCCGGGGCACCTGGACTACAATTCCCATCGTTCGGGCGCCGCTGGTGATGCTGACTCAGAAGCACAATCCGAGCCCTCCCGACAGATGGCCATCCGGGCCACCACTTGCAGAGCGTGGCCGCTTAGCCTCATAAAATGAAGGAACTTTGCAAGAAAGGAAAACAAAGCCAAACCCTCAACAACATGTTTGCAAAAGGGACTTCCTGCCCAGCGCGGCCCTGGCGCCTTCCTCTGGCCGCTGGCCATGGTTGTCGGGAAGCGAAGGGGGGGAAAAGGAAGGGCTCGGATTCGGCCATGCAATGCCCTCCGTGGATGGGAACGAGAGGAAGAAATACTGTATTATTATTATGATTTCTTGACTGAGGTGGCAAGCAAAGCGATGGGAGTTGTAGTAGTAGTGGAACTCACTGCCTCGGAGTCCAGGGGAGGTTCCAGGATTCTGTTGTTGTACTCAGAGGCTGGATGGCCATCTGTTGGGAGTGCTTTCATGGTGCCCAACAGTCGGGGGTTGGACTAGATGGCCTTTGGGGTCCCTTCCAACTCTAGGATTCTATTATTATTATTATCAATGATGATGATGATGATGATGTAATCAGAGGCTGGATGGCCATCTGTTGGGAGTGCTTTGATTGTGCTTTTCCCGTATAGCAGAACGGGGTTGGCCTGGGTGGCCGTTAGTAATCTTATAATAATAATGACAATAACAATATATAATAATAACTACAATAATATGAGGCTTGATGGCCATCTGTTCGGAGTGCTTTGATTGTGCTGTTCCTACATGGCAGAAGGGAGTTGGACTGGATGGCCTTTGGGGTCCCTTCTAACTCTAGGATCCAATAATAATAATAATAATAATAATAATAATAATAATAATAATAATAATAATACGAAATCCAGCATTTCTATCTTGTTTGCTGTGTCATAATAAAATAATAATAATAATAATAGACAAAAAACCAGTACAAGAAAACCGCACTACAAACTAGAGCTGACAGCTGGCAGAACAAAACATGGCATGGAAAGTTCCTTGACAAAATTGAAGGAAAAGCTGATACGGAGAAGATCTGGCTCTGGCTCACGAATGGGACCCTGAAGAAGGAGACAGAAGGCCTGATCCTTGCAGCCCAGGAGCAAGACATCAGGACAAAGGCCATTCAGGCCAAGATCGAAAAATCAGCTGATGACCCAAAATGCAGACTGTGCAAGGAAACCAACGAAACCATGGATCATATCCTCAGCTGCTGTAAGAAAATCGCACAGACAGACTACAAACAGAGGCATAACTGTGTGGCCCAAAGGATTCATTGGAACTTATGCCTCAAGTACCACCTCCCAGCAGCAAAGAACTGGTGGGATCACAAACCTGCAAAAGTCTTGGAAAATGAGCACGCAAAGATACTGTGGGACTTCCGAATCCAGACTGACAAAGTTCTGGAACACAACACACCAGACATCACAGTTGTGGAAAAGAAAAAGGTTTGGGTCATTGATGTCGCCATCCCAGGTGAAAAACAACAGGAAAAACGCAGTCGCTCTCAGGACCTCAAGATTGAATTGAAAAGACTCTGGCAGAAACCAGTGCAGGTGGTCCCGGTGGTGATCGGCAAAAGATCTCAGCCGGCATTTGGAAACAATAGACAGTGACAAAATTACGATCTGCCAACTGCAAAAGGCCACCCGACTGGGATCTGCACGCATCATCCGAAAATACATCACACAGTCCTAGACACTTGGGAAATGTTCGACTTGTGATTTTGTGATACGAAATCCAGCATGTCTATCTTGTTTGCTGTGCCATACAATAATAATAATAATAATAATAATAATAATAATAATAATAATATGAAATCCAGCATATCTATCTTGTTTGCTGTGTCATACAATAAAATAATAATAATAATAATAATAATAATAATATGAAATCCAGCATATCTATCTTGTTTGCTGTGTCATACAATAATAATAATAATAATAGACAAAAAACCAGTACAAGAAAACCGCACTACAAACTAGAGCTGATCGGCACATTGGTTTCCGTTCCAAAAGATCTCAGCCGGCATTTGGAAACAATAGACAGTGACAAAATTACGATCTGCCATCTGCAAAAGGCCACCCGACTGGGATCTGCGCGCATCTACATCACACAGTCCTAGACACTTGGAAGTGTTCAACTTGTGATTTTGTGATACGAAATCCAGCATATCTATCTTGTTTGCTGTGTCATACAAATGTTGTTGTGTCAATAATAATAATAATAACAACAGGAAAAACTCAGCCGCTCTCAGGACCTCAAGATTGAACTTCAAAGACTTTGGCAGAAACCAGTGCAGGTGGTCCTGGTGGTGATGGGCACACTGGGTGCCGTGCCAAAAGATCTCAGCCGGCATTTGGAAACAATAGACATTGAGAAAATTACGATCTGCCAACTGCAAAAGGCCACCCGACTGGGATCTGCGCACATCATCCAAAAATACATCACACAATCCTAGACACTTGGGAAGTGTTCGACTTGTGATTGTGTGATACGAAATCCAGCATATCTATCTTGTTTGCTGTGTCATAATAAAATAATAATAATAATAATTGGAGGTCAGATGGCCACCTGTCAGGAGTGTTTTGATGGTGTTTTTCCAGCAATGAAAGGGCTGGACTGGGTGGCCTCTTGGGGTCCCTATGGCCGTGCAAGCGGCCACCTGGAAAGGGTCAGCAGGAGGCCTGGCCTTGGGGTGGCCATAACAGGACACAGCTGTGGTCATCCTCCAAACAAAGGGACAAAGCAGACCCCCGAGCCCCACACCTTCCTTTTCTCGGCTGGAAAACAATGGGATTAACCCTTGGGTCGCCTTAAACCAAGGAGTTATTTCTACTCTTAGATTAATAAGAACACCCAGTTTTCCTCTCTTTTTGAAGCTGCCGCACCCATTTAATTAACATTGGAGGCCGATGGTGTATAATTAATAATCATCCTAATGACAAAACAAAAGTAACATTATTATTATTATTATTATTATTAACACTGTACTCACCAATAGTCAAATTATTATTATTGACGAACTTCCTAAAAGTCAAACTATTATTATTATTAATGTGCTCACCAATAGTCAAATAATAATGATAATAATATTATTAACGAACTTCCTAAAAGTTAAACTATTATTATTATTATTACTGTACTCACCAATAGTCAAATTATTATTATTGACGAACTTCCTAAAAGTCAAACTATTATTATTACTTGCTCACCAATAGTAAAATAATGATAATATTATCATTAACGAACTTCCTAAAAGTCAAACTATTATTATTATTATTACTGTACTCACTAATAGTCAAATTATTGTTATTAACAAACTTCCTAAAAGTCAAACTATTATTATTATTAATGTGCTCACCAATAGTAAAATAATGATAATATTATCATTAACGAACTTCCTAAAAGTCAAACTATTATTATTATTATTACTGTACTCACTAATAGTCAAATTATTGTTATTAACAAACTTCCTAAAAGTCAAACTATTATTATTATTACTGTGCTCACCAATAGTCTAATAATAATGATAATAATATTATTAACGAACTTCCTAAAAGTAAAACTATTATTATTGTTATTGTACTCACTAATAGTCAAACTATTATTGTACTCCCCAAACGCCAAACTATTATTATTAGTATTGTTAACAAACTTCCTAACTCAAACTATTATTATTATTGTACTCACCAATAGTCAAATTATTATTATTATTATTATTATTATTAATGAACTTCCTGAAAGTCAAATTATTATTATTATTATTATTATTATTATTATTACTGTGCTCCCCAAAAGTAACATTATTATTATTATTACTGTACTCACCAATAGTCAAATTATTATTATTAACGAACTTCCTAAAAGTCAAACTATTATTATTATTATTAATGTGCTCACCAAGTCAAATAATAATAATAATAATAATAGATTGACTTCCTAAAAGTCAAACTATTATTATTATTATCATTACTGTACTCACTAATAGTTAAACTACTATTACTGTACTCCCCAAAAGTCAAACTATTATTATTATTGTGCTCACCAATAGTCAAATAATAATGATAATAATATTAACAAAACTATTATTATCATTATTGTACTCACTAATAGTCAAACTACTATTATTGAACTTCCTAATAGTCAAACTATTATTATTATTACTGTGCTCACCAATAGTCAAATAATAATGATAATGATAATATTATCATTAACGAACTTCCTAAAAGTCAAACTATTATTATTATTATCATTACTGTACTCACTAATAGTTAAACTACTATTACTGTACTCCCCAAAAGTCAAACTATTATTATTATTGTTACTGTACTCACTAATAGTTAAACTACTATTACTGTACTCCCCAAAAGTCAAACAATTATTATTATTACTGTGCTCACCAATAGTCAAATAATAATAATAATAATAATAATAATAACACACTTCCTAAAAGTCAAACTATTATTATCATTATTGTACTCACTAATACTTAAACTACTATTACTGTACTCCCCAAATGCCAAACTATTATTATTATTAATGTGCTCACCAATAGTCAAATAATAATAATATTATTAACGAACTTCCTAAAAGTCAAACTATTATTATTATCGTTACCGTGCTCACTAATAGTCGAATTACTATTATTGTACACCCCAAAAGTCAAACTATTATTATTATCACACTTCCCAAAAGTCAAACTATTATTGATTATTATTATCACACTCCCCAAAAGTCAAACTATTATTATTATCACACTCCCCAAAAGTCAAACTGTTGTTGTTGTTGTTGTGACTCTACTCAAAGTCAAACCATTATTATCCTTGTACTCCTCAAAAGTTACTTTTCTCTTTGTTTTCCCTCTCTTTACTTTAGTGTGAAGTGTGGCCAAAGTGTGAGCCAAAGTCCAGAGTGTGTCTAACACACAAAAAAAATCCTTACACACAAACACACTATAAATCGCAACACTTTGAGTGATGGCCCGGATCCAGAAGTGGAGCAGAAGGCCCTTTGTCTCTTCTGCCACAACAACAAAAACTCTCGGGAAGAAACACACCCAAGCGGAGCCTGGCATTAAAGTGACAACAACACACACACCCAGAGCCTCACTGGGAGCTGTGTCATAGGAGACAACTGGAATTATTGTTATTATTACTATGACTATTACTATCATTGAAACATAGAGCCGGAAGAGACCACAGGAGCCATTCAACCCAACATTATTACTACTACTACTATCGAAATATAGAGCCGGAAAAGACCCCAGAGGCCATCTAGTCCAACCCTATTATTATTTTTACTACTAGTAGTATCATCATCATAGAATCATAAGTCAGTCCAACATTACTACTACTACTACTACTACTATCAAAATACAGAGCCGGAAGAGATCCCAGAGGACACCTAGTCCAACCCTATTATTATTACTAGTAGTAGTATGTTTAAAGCTACAGACAATGCGGTTGCTGTTGCCCGCTTTTGGTCCAAAACTATTTAGTTGCTTGTGATTTCTTTTCTTTTTTTATTTTATTTCCATTATTTGAAATGTATTTGCTGTACCAATGCTTTTGACACGAAATAAATAAATACTAGTAGTATCATCATCATCATAATCATCATCATCATCATCATAGAATCATAGTCAGCCCAACATTGTTACTACTACTACTACGGAAAAAAAAACCCAGACGCCATCTAGTCCAACTCTATTATTATTATTATTATTATTATTATTATTATTATTATTATTATTACTAGTAGTAGTATTATCATAATCATAAAATCATAGTCAGCCCAACATTATTATTATTATTATTATTATTATTATTATTATTATTATTACTACTACTACTACCAAAATATAGAGCCGGAAGAGACCCCAGAGGCCATCTAGTCCAACCCTATTATTATTACTACTAGTAGTATTATCATCATCATAGAATCATAGTCAACCCAACACTACTACTACTACTATTATCGAATAGAGAGCCGGAAGAGACCCCAGAGGCCATGTAGTCCAACCCTATTATTATTACTACTAGTAGTATTATCATCATCATAGAATCACAGTCAGCCCAACATTATTATTATTATTATTATTATTACTACTACTACTACTACTACTATCGAAATACAGAGCCGGAAGAGACCCCAGAGGCCATCTAGTCCAACCCTATTATTATTATTATTACTACTAGTAGTATTATCATCATCATAGAATCATAGTCAGCCCAACATTATTATTACTACTACCACTACTACTACTATCAAAATATAGAGCCGGAAGAGATCCCAGAGGCCATCTAGTCCAACCCTATTATTATATTATTATTATTATTATTATTATTATTATTATTATTACTACTACTAGTAGTAGTAGTATTATCATCATCATAGAATCATAGTCAACCCAACATTACTACTACTACTACTATCAAAATATAGAGCCGGAAGAGACGCCAGACGACTTCTTCTCCGCCCTATTATTATTACTACTACTATTAGTATTATAGAATCATAGTCAGCCCAACATCATCATTATTATAATATTATTATTATCGAAATATAGAAGGAGACCACAGAGACCATCCAGTCCAACCCTATTATTATCATCATCGTCGTCGTCGAAATATAGAGCCGGAAGAGATCCCAGAGGCCATCTAGTCCAACCCTATTATTATTATTATTATTATTATTATTATTATTATTATTATTATTATTATTATTAGTACTACTACTATTATCAAAATATAGAGCCGGAAGAGACCCCAGAGGCCATCTAGTCTGCCCTATTATTACTACTACTAGTATTATAATCACAGAATCAGTCAGCCCAACATCATCATCATCATCATTATTATTATTATTATTATTATCATCATCATCAAAATATATAATGGAAGGAGACCCCTGAGACGATCCAGTCCAACTCTATTACAGTAGAGTCTCACTTATCCAACACTCGCTTATCCAACGTTCTGGATTATCCAACACATTTTTGTAGTCAATGTTTTCAATATATCGTGATATTTTGATGCTAAATTCGTAAATACAGTAATTACTACATAGCATTACTGCGTATTGAACTACTTTTTTTCTGCCAAATTTTTTGTCCTAAATGATGTTTTGGTGCTTCATTTGTAAAATTATAACCTAATATGACGTTTAATAGGCTTTTCCTCAATGCCTCCTTATTGTCCAACATATTTGCTTATCCATCATTCTGTTGGCCCGTTTATGTTGGATAAGTGAGACTCTACTGTACTATCAAAATATAGAGCCGGAAGAGATCCCAGAGGCCATCTAGTCCAACCCTATTATTATTACTACTAGTAGTATTATCATCATAGAATCATAGTCAGCCCAACATCATCATTATTATTACCGAAATATACAACGGAAGGAGACCCCAGAGACGATCCAGTCCAACCCTATTATCATCATCATCATCATCATCATCATCATCATCATCATCATCATCATCATCACTGAAATATAGAGCCGGAAGAGATCCCAGAGGCCATCTAGTCCAACCCTATTATTATTCCTACTAGTAATTATCATCATCATCATAGAATCATAGTCAGCCTAAAAGTCATCTAGTCCAACCACAATAATAATAATAATAATAATAATAATAATAATAATAATAATAATAATAGAGTTGGAAGGGACCCCTAAAGGTTATATAGTCCAACCTCAATAATAATGCATTAATAATAATAATAATAATAATAATAATGGAATTAAATAGATTTGGGATTACTAAAGGTCATCTAGTCCAACTACAATAATAATGTAATAATAATAATAATAATAATGGAATTATAGATGTGTAAGGGATCCCTAAAGGTCATCTGGTCCAACCACAATAATAATAATAATAATGCAATAATAATAATAATAATAATAATAATAATAATAATAATAATAGACTTCTGGAATTGGAAGGGATCCCTAAAGCTCATCCAATACAACCACACTAATAATAATAATAATAATAATAATAATAATAATAATAATAATAATAATGGAATTATAGATGTGGAAGGGACCCCTAAAGGTCATCTAGTCCAACCACAATAATAATAATAATAATAATAATAATAATAATAATAATAATAATAACAACAATAATAATATCCTATTATTATTATTGTGGTTGGACTAGGTGACCTTTACGGGTCCCCTCTATAATTCTATTATTATTATTATTATTATTATTATTATTCCTGAATGGCCCTTGGGATCCCTTCCAAATCTAGGATTCTATTATTATTATTATTAATGCATTATTATTATTATTATTGTGGTTGGACTAGGTGACCTTTACGGGTCCCCTCTATAATTCTATTATTATTATTATTATTATTATTATTATTATTATTCCTGAATCGCCCTTGGGATCCCTTCCAAATCTAGGATTCTGTTATTATTATTATTATTATTGCATTATTATTATTATTATTATTATTATTATTATTATTATTGTGGTTGGACTAGGTGACCTTTACGGGTCCCCTCTATAATTCTATTATTATTATTATTATTATTATTATTATTATTCCTGAATGGCCCTTGGGATCCCTTCCAAATCTAGGATTCTATTATTATTATTATTAATGCATTATTATTATTATTATTGTGGTTGGACTAGGTGACCTTTACGGGTCCCCTCTATAATTCTATTATTATTATTATTATTATTATTATTATTATTATTCCTGAATCGCCCTTGGGATCCCTTCCAAATCTAGGATTCTGTTATTATTATTATTATTATTGCATTATTATTATTATTATTATTATTATTATTATTATTATTGTGGTTGGACTAGGTGACCTTTACGGGTCCCCTCTATAATTCTATTATTATTATTATTATTATTATTATTATTCCTGAATCGCCCTTGGGATCCCTTCCAAATCTAGGATTCTGTTATTATTATTATTATTATTACTATTGCATCATCATCATCATTATTATTATTATTATTATTATTATTATTGTGGTTGGACTAGGTGACCTTTATGGTCCCCTCTATAATTCTATTATTATTATTATTATTATTATTATTATTATTATTATTATTATTATTCCTGAATGGCCCTTGGGATCCCTTCCAAATCTAGGATTCTATTATTATTATTATTATTATTAATGCATTATTATTATTATTAATGCATTATTATTATTATTATTATTGTGGTTGGACTAGGTGACCTTTACGGGTCCACCAGAGCAAAGGGAGACCCTTTTGCAAAAATAAAATAAAATAAAAGAGCTTGCACTTGAAAAAGCATTGCAAGGAGAGAGAGAGAGAGAGAAAAAGAGCTGCTGTCCCTTTAAGAAAAAAGTAAATCTTATTTTATTTATTTTTATTTTTATTTATTTATTTATTTTGCAAACTCCCCTTCCCATTGCAACCTGGGAAAAAAAAGAAAACTTTTTGCAAGTTTGGCTAACTTGTTGCAAAAGGCAACCACCCATTTGTTGCAAAGAGTTTTCCTGATCTTTTTTCCTTGCCCTCCTCCATTCCCACATTCCCTCCTTCTTTTCTTTCCTTTCCTTTCTTTCCATGGACTTACTTGGGGTTGCTGCTGTTCCAGAAGACGAGGTGCCTCTCGGCCGAAGAGCCCCCCAACCGGAGCCAGAGCCCCACCAGGGCCCCCCAAAACAGGGGCAAAGGCAGCGCCATAGGGATCAATGGGGAGGAAAAACAAAAGCCAAGGCAATGGGCGAAAGCAAAGGCTGCTCGGCCGCACACTCTCTCTCTCTTTCTCTCCTCTTCCGAAGGGGAGGAGGCTTTAAAAGGGAGCGCGGGGGGCGGGGCCTCCCGGTGAGGGGCGGGGCCAAGGCGGGAAGGAAGGCACGCCCCCAACAAATCAAAACTTTCCCATAGGCTAAGAGTTGCTCGGGAAAGGGACCTACATCATCATATTACATAATAATAATAATAATAATAATAATAATAATAATAATAATAATAATAATAATAAATCCAGCATTCTATCTTGTTTGCTGTGTCATACAATAAAATAATAATAATAATAATAATAATAATAATAATAATAATACAGTTGGAAGGGACCCTTAAAGCACATCCAATACAACCACACTAATAATAATAATAATAATAATAATAATAATAATAATAATAATAATATTGGAAGGGACCCTTAAAGCACATCCAATACATAATAATAATAATAATAATAATAATAATAATAATAATAAATCCAGCATGTCTATCTTGTTTGCTGTGTCATACAATAAAATAATAATAATAATAATAATAATAATAATAATAATAATAATAATAATAATAATAATAATACAGTTGGAAGGGACCCTTAAAGCACATCCAATACAACCACACTAATAATAATAATAATAATAATAATAATAATAATAATAATAATAATAATAATATTGGAAGGGACCCTTAAAGCACATCCAATACATAATAATAATAATAATAATAATAATAATAATAATAAATCCAGCATGTCTATCTTGTTTGCTGTGTCATACAATAAAATAATAATAATAATAATAATAATAATAATAATAATAATAATAATAATAATACAGTTGGAAGGGACCCCTAAAGCTCATCTAATACAACCACACTAATAATAATAATAATAATAATAATAATAATAATAATAAATCCAGCATTCTATCTTGTTTGCTGTGTCATACAATAAAATAATAATAATAATAATAATAATAATAATAATAATAATAATAATGGAATCCTAGAGTTGGAGGGGAGCCCTACAGGTCATCCAGTCCAACCACAATAATAATAATAATAATAATAATAATAATAATAATAATAATAATAATAATGGAATCCTAGAGTTGGAGGGGAGCCCTACAGGTCATCCAGTCCAACCACAATAATAATAATAATAATAATAATAATAATAATAATAATAATAATAATAATAATAATAATGGAATCCTAGAGTTGGAGGGGAGCCCTACAGGTCATCCAGTCCAACCACAATAATAATAATAATAATAATAATAATAATAATAATAATAATAATAATAATAATGGAATCCTAGAGTTGGAGGGGAGCCCTACAGGTCATCCAGTCCAACCACAATAATAATAATAATAATAATAATAATAATAATAATAATAATAATAATAATAATGGAATCCTAGAGTTGGAGGGGAGCCCTACAGGTCATCCAGTCCAACCACAATAATAATAATAATAATAATAATAATAATAATAATAATAATAATAATAATAATAATGGAATCCTAGAGTTGGAGGGGAGCCCTACAGGTCATCCAGTCCAACCACAATAATAATAATAATAATAATAATAATAATAATAATAATAATAATAATAATAATGGAATCCTAGAGTTGGAGGGGAGCCCTACAGGTCATCCAGTCCAACCACAATAATAATAATAATAATAATAATAATAATAATAATAATAATAATAATAATAATGGAATCCTAGAGTTGGAGGGGAGCCCTACAGGTCATCCAGTCCAACCACAATAATAATAATAATAATAATAATAATAATAATAATAATAATAATAATAATGGAATCCTAGAGTTGGAGGGGAGCCCTACAGGTCATCCAGTCCAACCACAATAATAATAATAATAATAATAATAATAATAATAATAATAATAATAATGGAATCCTAGAGTTGGAGGGGAGCCCTACAGGTCATCCAGTCCAACCACAATAATAATAATAATAATAATAATAATAATAATAATAATAATAATAATAATAATAATAATGGAATCCTAGAGTTGGAGGGGAGCCCTACAGGTCATCCAGTCCAACCACAATAATAATAATAATAATAATAATAATAATAATAATAATAATAATAATAATGGAATCCTAGAGTTGGAGGGGAGCCCTACAGGTCATCCAGTCCAACCACAATAATAATAATAATAATAATAATAATAATAATAATAATAATAATAATAATAATAATGGAATCCTAGAGTTGGAGGGGAGCCCTACAGGTCATCCAGTCCAACCACAATAATAATAATAATAATAATAATAATAATAATAATAATAATAATAATAATAATAATAATGGAATCCTAGAGTTGGAGGGGAGCCCTACAGGTCATCCAGTCCAACCACAATAATAATAATAATAATAATAATAATAATAATAATAATAATAATAATGGAATCCTAGAGTTGGAGGGGAGCCCTACAGGTCATCCAGTCCAACCACAATAATAATAATAATAATAATAATAATAATAATAATAATAATAATAATAATAATGGAATCCTAGAGTTGGAGGGGAGCCCTACAGGTCATCCAGTCCAACCACAATAATAATAATAATAATAATAATAATAATAATAATAATAATAATAATAATAAATCCAGCATTCTATCTTGTTTGCTGTGTCATACAATAAAATAATAATAATAATAATAATAATAATAATAATAATAATAATAATAATAATAATAATGGAATCCTAGAGTTGGAGGGGAGCCCTACAGGTCATCCAGTCCAACCACAATAATAATAATAATAATAATAATAATAATAATAATAATAATAATAATAATAATAATGGAATCCTAGAGTTGGAGGGGAGCCCTACAGGTCATCCAGTCCAACCACAATAATAATAATAATAATAATAATAATAATAATAATAATAATAATAATGGAATCCTAGAGTTGGAGGGGAGCCCTACAGGTCATCCAGTCCAACCACAATAATAATAATTCAATAATAATAATAATAATAATAATAATAATAATAATAATAATAGAATTATAGAGTTGGAAGGGAGCCCTAAAAGGCATCCAGTCCAACCACAACAATAATGATGCATTAATAATAATAATAATAATAATAACAATAGACATTGACAAAATTACGATCTGCCAACTGCAAAAGGCCACCCTACTGGGATCTGCATGCGTCATCCGAAAATACATCACACAGTCCTAGACACTTGGGAAGTGTTTGACTTGTGATTTTGTGATCCACCATATCTCTGTTGTTTGCTGTGTCATACAATAATAATAATAATAATAATAATAATAATAATAATAATAATAATAATAATAATAATAATACATCGCACAGTCCTAGACACTTGGGAAGTGTTCGACTTGTGATTTTGTGATACGAAATCCAGCATGTCTACCTTGTTTGCTGTGTCATAATAAAATAATAATAATAATACAATCCGAGACTTGGAAGGGACCCCCAAGGGCCATCCAGCCCAGGCCTTTTCTGCCTCAAAAGCCGGCACAACCCGATCCCTCCTGACAGATGGCCCACCCAGCCTGCAATGATTGTCAAATGCACATGTTTTGGAGTCTCTTGCAAGGAAAACAGCCTTTTCCGCCCGGAGCCTGATGCCAATCCCTTTGAGATAAGAATCTGCCGGGCAAGGGCTAACTTGCAGCAACTCTCCCAAAGGCCTTTTGTGGGGCTTTCATGCTGTTTTAAAGGGTCAGTTGGGGTCAGGGGCCCCTCCATGGGGGACAATGAGGGCATGCAGCCCCCCACCCACCCCAATATCTCCCCCATTGCAATAACAGGAGGCCACAGCCTTTGGGAACACACAGTACATAATAAAACTGTGTGATATCCAGTTATTATTATTATTATTATTATTATTATTATTTTATTATTATTTTATTATGATACAGCAAACAAGATAGACATGCTGGATTTCGTATCACAAAATCACAAGTTGAACTCTTCCCAAGTGTCTAGGACTGTGTGATGTATTTTTGGATCCCAGTCAGGTGGCCTTTTGCAGTTGGCAGATTGTGATTTTGTCAATGTCT
>NW_026943825.1:15975027-15980027 GCF_035594765.1 Anolis carolinensis | reverse complement strand
TGGGATGGAACTGCGATAGTGTTCCAGTGCAGACAGGCTTCAACTCAGGGAAGGAGCCCCGGCCTTTTCTTTTCTCCTTCCCCCATTCCTTCCTTCCTTCCTTTCTTTTTTTTTCTCTTTCTCTCCCTTGATCCCGTCTTTTTCATCTCCAATCCCAGAGCAAACACGGCCAGGGAGTGTGTGTGTGTGTGTGTGTGTTGCAAGCCTGGCAAGGCCTCCTCCGCGCACAAAGGCCTGTGTTGTGTTGTCACTCCAAGAACAACAACAACCAACAACAACAACAACAACAGAACAGCACAGCCGCCTCCTCCCAAAACCACAAGGCCGTCTTTTTCGTCCCCTCCCTTCGTCTGCTTCGGCCAAGGGGTCATTTTGTGGCCGGAGGGCAATCGGGGACAAGCCTGGGAAAGACAGGGGCCAGGGCACCATTCGATCCCTCCCGGCAGATGGCCATCCAGCCATAAATAGTACGATAGATAAACACACTATACTCTATCGTAGAGTCATCTATTTCAAAGAGACCCCAAAGGGGGTCATTGAGTCCAACCCCCTTCAGCTATGTGAAAAGGCACCATTCAATCCCTCCCGGCAGATGGCCATCCAGCCATAAATAGTACGATAGATAAACACACTATATCGTAGAGTCATCAGTTTGGAAGAGACCCCAAAGGGAGCCATTGAGTCCAACCCCCTTCAGCTATGTGAAAAGGCACAATTCGATCCCTCCCGGCAGATGGCCATCCAGCCATTAGATCCAATAGATAGATTGACACATTATATTCTATGATATATCTATCATAATCTATTTCAAAGAGACCCCAAAGGGGGCCATTGAGTCCAACCCCCTTCAGCTATGTGAAAAGGCACAATTCGATCCCTCCCGGCAGATGGCCATCCAGCCATTAGATCCAATAGATAGATTGACACATTATATTCTATGATATATCTATCATAATCTATTTCAAAGAGACCCCAAAGGGGGCCATTGAGTCCAACCCCCTTCAGCTATGTGAAAAGGCACAATTCGATCCCTCCCGGCAGATGGCCATCCAGCCATTAGATCCAATAGATAGATTGACACATTATATTCTATGATATATCTATCATAATCTATTTCAAAGAGACCCCAAAGGGAGCCATTGAGTCCAACCCCCTTCAGCTATGTGAAAAGGCACAATTCGATCCCTCCCGGCAGATGGCCATCCAGCCATTAGATCCAATAGATAACACATTATATTCTATGATATATCTATCATAATCTATTTCAAAGAGACCCCAAACGGGGCCATTGAGTCTAATCCCTTTCAGCCAGGCGGGAAGGCACAATTCGATCCTTCCCGGCAGATGGCCATCCAGCTATAAATACAATAGATAGATACATTATATTTTATGATATATCTATCATAGAGTCATAGCTTTGGAAGAGACTCCAAGGGCCATCCAGCCCATTCCCTTCTTCTATAGAGGAAGGCACCATTCGATGCCTCCTTTTACTAACACTGGGCTGAGTGGGTTGCTAGGAGACCAAGTGGGCGGAGCTTAGCCTTCTAAGTGGCAGCAATTGGATAAAAACAATTCTTGCTCTCCCTGTAATTAGGACTTTATTTTTCTTTTCTTTTTGTTGTATCAACCTAGAGGCATGGATGATGGGTTGTGTTGACAAATTTCGAGGTTGGGGGGCCTGTACTTTTGTTGTTTTGTGGGTCGCCGTGATGCCATCACTCTTTTATATATATACTAGCTGTGCCCGGCCAGGCGTTGCTGTGGCGAAGTCTGGTGGTCTGGGAAATAAAGTATTGAGGAATTGGTGGTAGTTAAGGTCAAGGGTCAAGGTTTTCCCCAGACATTAAGTCCAGTCGTGTCTGACTCTGGGGGTTGTTGCTCATCTCTATTTCTAAGCCAAAGAGCCGGCGTTGTCCGTAGACACCTCCAAGGTCATGTGGCATGACTACATGGAGCGGCGTTACCTTCCCGCCGGAGCAGTACCTATTGATGCACTCACATTTGCATGTTTTCGAACTTCTGGGTTGGCAGAAGCTGGAGCTAACAGTGGGGGCTCTCTCCGCTCCCCCAATTCAAACCTGTGGCCTTTCGGTCCAGAAGTTCAGCAGCTCAGCGCTTTAACACGCTGCGCCATCAGGGGATATTATTTCCTAAAGGTTGTGAATATACAATATTTCTGATTGGTTTTTTTTTCTGTTGGAGGCAAATATGAATGCTGCAATTAGGAAAAATGATTAGGATGTAATGGCCTTGCAGCTTTAAAGCCTGGCTGTTTCCTCCCTGAGTGAATATTTTGTTGGGAGGTGTTAGCTGGCCCTGATTGTTTCCTGTCTGGAATTCCCTTGTTTTCAGAGTGGTGTTGTTTGCGATATTTTATGTGCTTCTACTGTCTGTGGCCCTGAGAAAACAGAGGATTTTCCAGACTTTGATGATGGGAATACTTTGTTGGGAGGTGTTAGCTGGCCCTGATTGTTTCCTGTGTGGAATTCCCTTGTTTTCAGAGTGGTGTTGTTTGCGATATTTTATGTGCTTCTACTGTCTGTGGCCCTGAGAAAACAGAGGATTTTCCAGACTTTGATGATGGGAATACTTTGTTGGGAGGTGTTAGCTGGCCCTGATTGTTTCCTGTGTGGAATTCCCTTGTTTTCAGAGTGGTGTTGTTTGCGATATTTTATGTGCTTCTACTGTCTGTGGCCCTGAGAAAACAGAGGATTTTCCAGACTTTGATGATGGGAATACTTTGTTGGGAGGTGTTAGCTGGCCCTGATTGTTTCCTGTCTGGAATTCCCTTGTTTTCAGAGTGGTGTTGTTTGCGATATATTATGTGCTTCTACTGTCTGTGGCCCTGAGAAAACAGGATTTGCCAGACTTTGATGATGGGAATACTTTGTTGGGAGGTGTTAGCTGGCCCTGATTGTTTCCTGTGTGGAATTCCCCTGTTTATTTACTGTCCTGGTTTTAGAGATTATATTGCTCTGCATTATTCTATCCCAGTAATTATTTCATATTAAAGAAGAATCTCACTTATCCAACATTCGCTTATACAATGTTCTGGATTATCCAACGCAGTCTGCCTTTTCATAATCAATGTTTTTGTAGTCAGTGTTTTAAATTCATTGTGATATTTTAGTGGTAAATTTGTAAATACAGTACAGTAGAGTCTCACTTATCCAACATAAACGGGCCGGCAGAACGTTGGATAAGCGAATATGTTGGATAATGAGGAATAGGACTTCATTTTTCTTTTCTTTTTGTTGTATCAACCTTGAGGCGTGGATGATGGGTTGTGTTGTCAAATTTTGAGGTTGAGGGGCTTGTACTTTTGTTGTTTTGTGAATTGCCGTGATGCCATCACTCTTTTATATATATAGATAAGATCTGTGTAATATACACAGATCTTATCTATATATATAAAAGAGTGATGGCATCACGGCAATTACAGTAGAGTCTCACTTATCCAAGCTTCACTTATCCAAGGTTCTGTATTATCCAATGCAGTCTGCCTTTTAGTTGTCATTGCTTTTGTAGTAAACGTTGCCATGTTTTGGTGCTAAATTCGCAAATGCAGTCATTCCTACATAACATTGCTGTGTATTGAACTGCTTTTTTTCTGTCAAATTTCTTGCAAAACATGATGTTTTGGTGCTTAATTTGTGAAGTCATAAAATGTAATTTTTCTTAATCCCTCCTTATTATCCAAGATGTTGGCTTATCCAAGGTTCTGCCGGCCTTGAGCCGCCTTGTGACCTTCCATAAACGCCCGTGATAACGGGTTTTATGGCTGCAGCGGTCGGAGCGTTTGACACGTTCTGCATGGAGCCAGGATGCATCACATGCACCGACGTGTTTACGTATTTGCAAATATCTTAGAGTTGGAAGAGACCTCCAAAGAAGGCCATCCAACCCA
Source organism: Anolis carolinensis (assembly GCF_035594765.1). NCBI lineage: Eukaryota > Metazoa > Chordata > Lepidosauria > Squamata > Anolidae > Anolis > Anolis carolinensis. The sequence goes on along the minus strand of NW_026943825.1, from coordinate 15,976,117 downwards.
ATTCCATTCTGCCAGAGTGAAGGACACAATTCGATCCCTCCCGACAGATGGCCTTCCTGCCTCAGTCTGTGGAAAATCCTCCAGAGAATGAACTAGAATAATAATAATATCATCATAATTATACATTTTAACTTATTACCTGCCCCTCCCCTCAGCTTCATAGGGAAGAAGAGACCATCTAATACCTCCCTACTGATGGCCAGCCAGCTGTAGGTATGATACATCCATAGCATAGCCCCTTTGCAATTATTATTGTTGTTGTTGTTATTGATATTGCTGTTGTTGTTATAGTATATTATTATTATTATTTTATTGTATGACACAGCAAACAAGATAGACATGCTGGATTTCATATCATGTTGTGACACGAAATCCAGCATATCTATCTTGTTTGCTGTGTCATACAATAATAATAATAATAATAATAATAATAATAATAATAATAATAATAATATGAAATCCAGCATATCTATCTTGTTTGCTGTGTCATACAATAATAATAATAATGATAATAATAATAATATGAAATCCAGCATATCTATCTTGTTTGCTGTGTCATACAATAATAATAATAATAATGATAATAATAATAATAATATGAAATCCAGCATATCTATCTTGTTTGCTGTGTCATACAATAATAATAATAATGATAATAATAATAATATGAAATCCAGCATATCTATCTTGTTTGCTGTGTCATACAATAATAATAATAATGATAATAATAATAATAATAATAATAATAATGTGAAATCCAGCATATCTATCTTGTTTGCTGTGTCATACAATAATAATAATAATGATGATAATAATAATAATAATAATATGAAATCCAGCATATCTATCTTGTTTGCTATGTCATACAATAATAATAATAATGATAATAATAATAATAATAATGTGAAATCCAGCATATCTATCTTGTTTGCTGTGTCATACAATAATAATAATAATGATAATAATAATAATAATAATAATATGAAATCCAGCATATCTATCTTGTTTGCTGTGTCATACAATAATAATAATAATGATAATGATAATAATAATAATAATAATAATAATAATAATAATAATGTGAAATCCA